>NC_079447.1:40447835-40560335 GCF_903798145.1 Danio aesculapii | reverse complement strand
TATAGTTAAGTCTTATTCATTCATTCATTCATTCATTCATTTTCCTTCGACTTAGTCTCTGATTTATCAGAGGTCGCCAAAGCAGAATGAGCCGCCAACTATTCTAGCATATGTTTTATGTCCTGATGCCTTTCCAGCTGCAACCCAGTACTGGGAAGCACCCATACACTCTCATTCACACACACATACACACACACACACACACACACTCATACACTATGGCCAATTAAGTTTATTCACCTATACCGCATGTCTTTGTATTGTGGGGGAAACCGGAGCATCCAGAGGGAACCCACATGAACCCCAAACATGCAAACTCCAAACAGAAATGCCAAATGACCCAGCCGGGACTCAAACCAGCAACCTTCTTGCTGTGAGGCGACAGTGCTAACCACTGAGCCATCGTGCCACCCTAGTAAAGTGTTATATTCTGTGAAAAAAGTATTTAATTTACTCACACGGGCGAGTAGGTTTGACAAACCATCTGCAGGACAAACACTCCTCTCCGTATGCACCAGACACGTACTTTTCAACACTCCATGTTTCTGGAAATATTGTACAATTCTTTGTGTGCCTCACACAGGTGAGTGGGCTTGACAAACTACCTGTAGAAGACACACTATTTTCCTCTCCATATGCACCAGACACCATTTTATAAGTTTCTTGCAAAACTTTGTGCGATTCTGAGTGTGCTCTTCACAGTTGAGAGGGCTTGACAAACCACCTGTAAAAACACTCTCCCCTCTTTATATGCTCTGAGGAGGGAAACAATAATAATATATACTGCTGCTCTCTGGTGACTTGAAGTGATTATTTTATTCTTTAAAATAAGTTGCTTTTGGTAAAAAAGTGTTTGCTTAATTAATTTCATTTCATTGTGCACTTGATATTGTTTGCTGTTTTGGCTGTTTTTGTTGAGATCTGGTACAGGTATGCTTGAGCATTGTTATTTTTATGTTTTTTTTGTTTTTTTTTTTTAGTTCATTTAGATGCCTTTAGTTTTGTGTTGTGTTTAAATTTAAGTCATACTGCACCAGAGTTCATTCGACACCAAGGATCAGATGGCAGCATTCACGTTTATTCAAATGAACCACACTAACAGATCAATCCCACAAGCATGCAAATAAGACTCTGCTAAAACACCTAACCAGCCCTATCAGCTGTCGCCAAAACCTCAGTTAACCCTTGTGTGCAGTTGGGGATGTTTTTATCCACTCTGTGGTGATTTTGAGACTTAATTCTGCCACAACTTTCTCTGTGTTTCAGCAAATGGAATGTGGAATGGTAACAAATCTTATTTTGACACATATTTTGGGAAAATGCTCAACAATATGCTCAGAGCAAATTTATAACCTTTCCTTATGTTTGTGGCTGTTTCTGCACCAATGAACTCCATTATAATGATTTTTTAATTTTTTATTTAAACATTAAAAATAACTCATTTTACCTCTTCCCAACAGGGAAAACCACCAACAATCAAGAATGCATGATTATAAGCTGTCTTGGTTTTGCAATTAAAAAAAGCAACGCAGGCTCATTGTGAAAATGTAGCCCTGCGGACGTTTCTGGAGACAGTGAATTACATAGGCGGAGGTATGTATGGCTGCATTTCATTTCTTTAAACGAACGCTACGGGGCGGTGTGACACCGTTCCTTTACCAGCTGACTGCTTACCTCCGTATGGACAGCATTCCGGCTGCAACCAGTTTGTCCCATTAGCGCGCCACATCCGTCGGCGGATTTGAGATGCAGAGAGGAGTTGACCATAAAGAGCGGTTCCAGAAAGCAGGTAAGACAAATCAGAATCCAAAATATAAAACAAACAAGCGATAAGCAGGGTGAAGATGTGGTAAAAAAAAAAAAAAAGTCAGACGAGGGCTTTTATTTTTTTGGAGTGCTTTTGAAACGTGTTGATTGGGTTCGGGGAAGCAGGTGGGCGGGTCGATAAAATTGGTTGGGTTTAGGGAAGGGGGAGAGTGGGTCAGCCGATCGTTCGCTCAGTCAGTCAGAAAGTCTGTCCAAAAGTGAGTCGACAGCAGACTTTGGTGGGTTTACACGAGAACAGCAGGTGCGAATGGCACTCGCGGGAGAAATCTGAGATCTCGAAAAGCGTACATGGCGACCTCTGGCGGATTCGCGAAAACAAAAACTGCAGAAAAACGTGTCGCCGGGACGTAATTCGCGATCTCCAGAAACGTACGTGGAGGTACATTTTCAGAATGAGCCTGGGTTGAAAAAAAGTAATTATAATGGAAGTCAATTGGGCAAATACAGCAACAAACATTCTGAAAGGGTAGTAAATTTAAACAGTACATAAGGGTTAAAGTTTGTGTGTGTAATGTACAGTCCAAGTCAGGGGTCACCAAACTTGTTCCTGGAGTGCCGGTGTCCTGCAGATTTTAGCTCCAACCCTAATCAAACACACCTGAACAAGCTAATCAAGGTCTTACTATGTATACCTGAAACACCAAGGCAGCTGTGTTGAGGTAAGTTGGAGCTAAACCCTGCAGGGACACCGGCCCTCCTGGACCGAGATTGGTGACCCCTGGTCGATAACTCGGAATGCACTTTTTTCATCAAAAGGTGCCTTTTTTGAATTTTTATTTTGATTGACTAATGGCTGCAAGCGTTTTGTGTGAGCATTTTAACCGCCTACTGTGCATCACGTTTTAGCTGTTGCACGCTCTGCGCTCATAATTTAAAAAAAACAACTCTGAGTGGAAAAAGCATGTTATGTCAGTCATGTCTTTCTTATTCTCCAATCAAATAAAAGCAGAGGCAGCGTTTCCTTTGAGGTAAGCAGTGTTTGTGATGTCAAGACGACTATGAAGACTTTTTAAGACAGAGTAGAGACTCGTGGTTAATGTTTTGAGTTATCCCGATCTGCATGAGATCACAAATCGTGAATATCACAATATTATTAAATATTACAATTATACTAATATCAGCAGCAGTGCTTGTGCACAATACACAGCTGATTCAGTCATTACTCAGCGACATAAATAGCGCATTGCGGTAAAAGCACGTTTAGTGTGATCGGCCCCTTAAGCTCCATTTTTGTGTCACTTACGACAGTCACTGTGTCAGATTATGTGATTTTGTCTAGATAAAATCTTGACTCGACATAAGCACCTAATATGCCAGACTACACGTTGCTTCATGGGCAATTATTGTGTGATGTCTACAACACACATTCCGTTATAAAGACGCCACAGAGTGTTTCCCACAAACGGCTATTTCCCCCATATTTGTGTGTGTGTGTGTGTGTTTTCTGAATGCAAACAGTAGTTAAGTAGATTAATTCTGTTGCATCAAGAGGCACTTTTGGAGAAGTTTCCCAGCAACAGCTGTAAACAAAGCAGTAGCCAGCCGGTTACCTTCAAAGATACTGATCAATTAGTATAAAACTACCGGCACACTTTGAATGAGATCATAATGA
This sequence comes from Danio aesculapii, assembly GCF_903798145.1. NCBI lineage: Eukaryota > Metazoa > Chordata > Actinopteri > Cypriniformes > Danionidae > Danio > Danio aesculapii. The sequence goes on along the minus strand of NC_079447.1, from coordinate 40,556,896 downwards.
GTGAATTGTTAGTTGGAAAAGTGCCTCAGCTGTCAATCACCAACCTTTATTTTTAATTATTTATTTTTTTATTCTGTCATGGTAGTCCCATGATGACACATAATACAGGCACAACTCCTTAAAGCTTTCTTTCATTTCATACCTCTTTCTGTGTACAGAAGAGAATAGGTGCTGCTATTGGTCATCATCACCCATGTGACAACATGAATTGTTTGAATATTGTGTTCCGACGCTCATTTGTTGTTTACGAATCCAAATCCAAACATTAAGTCAAGAAAATCTAAAAAAAAATATACTGTAATCAGAACGTGGCTTAGCATGAAACACCAGAGATGTGCACAATCCACCATAGCTTTTGTCTACAAACATTGTGATCAAACAAGACAATCTGATGTTTTTATTTGCTTATTTTGAATTTTTCGCATGCTAAACTAATTGCATGTTTGGTTTTCTTCTACTTGTCCATTTGGCGCTGCAGATGAATACAACAGTGGAGCTAAATGAAAGCTGAGCAGCAGTGCCACAGGTCTGCTGGTAAAACAAACCACCGGGCTCAAGACTCACAACTCCAGGGCTCAGAGCCCATCCATGCATTAGAGAGCCATCTGCGCTGCCCGTAAACAGATAGCAGTGATGCTGCTTATCCCTACTCTCTTCACAGCATGTTTCGCTGAGACTCCCCTGAGTTGCACTGACTACAGGATGAGTAATATGAAGTGGCAAGCATTTATTCTCTGAATATTGATGTTGCCTGTCTTGGCGATGGTTTATTCCCAGGTGCTGGTCATTTGGAGAGTGCTGGCCTTGCTGTGAACTAAGTCACTCGTGTTTCGCTTGGTTCTGCTACTCCGTTTAGTGATGGAGGCTGATGATGTTTACGTTTTAGCCCAAAGGTGGGATTAATGTTTCAATATGATGCTGTAATTCCTTTATTGACCGTAAACTGACCTGTTCCTTTCCTTCAAGTGCATTTTCTTGCTGCCTGTCACTGCTGTCCTCCGATACTCCATCTGTCTCTCTAGATACTTGAGCTCATTTCCTATTATGTGTATAATGATTTTCTGAGAGGATGATGATGATGATGATGATGATGATGATGATTATGATAATTATTATTTATTTTTATTATTATTATTACTATTTTATTAATATTATTTTATTAGCATTATTATTATCATCATCATCATCATCATTATTATTATTATTATTATTATTATTATTTTATTTATATTATTATTATTATTGTTATTGTTATTATTATTATTATTATTATTATTATTATTATTATTATTATTATTATTATTATATTATTATTACCATTATCATCATCATCCTGATAATACTTTATACAAATAAAATGTATTTTATACAGTAAAATTTATTAATAACTACTTTTCTACAACTTTTTAAATAATTTAATAATATTTAAATCTCTTATTGACATTATTTGGTCTTGTTTTTATTTTCAGTTTAATTAAAAATAATTTTAGAATTTAAGTTGTTTTTATTTTGTTTATTTGATCCTAAATGTTTATACACTGTTTGAAGAGCAAACATTGTATGCACAAGGGATAACCAGTGAGATTCCAACTGTGTCAGCCTTTATTCTTCATCTTTTTTTCCCCTCCCTCCTCTTGTCCTACTCTAGACATTGTGTGCTTACATTATTCAGTATTTAAATTTATCTTGATGGCATCACTGACTTGAGTAGACATGGGTCATTGGGAGACGTCCAGATCCCCAGTGCTGAAATATCACAGCAACTCAAGCAAAACAGAGCTGGAAACGAGCCCTGCAGGCTGATGGTGTGCTGCCTGTCTCCTCTGCCACGTGACGCTTCAAACAGAGCCGTTAACAACTCTCATCTTCACTCAGAAAAAAATTAATAAAAGATTTTCAGATTGCTTGTTTTAAGTGAGCTGAATCAGCATCAACTTTTTTTGTATTATGTTTAATGGAATTACTTTTGTTAGTGAGCGAAGTATGCTTGTGTTGGGACAACTATAAATTAATAATTGTTGTTGCCAACTAAGTGGGTAGTGGATGTGCAGTTTCAAGCATGGATTGTATTTAATTAAATAAATAAATAAATAAATAAATAAATAAATAAATAAATAAATAAATAAATACATTTGACAAAGTGTAACCTTGGTGTTTTAGGTAAAGATAATGACTTATTAGAATGAAATATTTACTTATTTTGAGATTTAGAACATATTTTGTGGTGCTCCTCTGTGCAGAAAAGCAGTGCTCTACTTTTTATTAACAACAACACTGTTTGTTTCTTTACTTGGTGAGTACTTGCTGTGCTAAGAGAACATCCTGGTTTCCCAAATGACAGTGACAGTGATTTGATCTCATTGGATTACTGATGGAGAATGAGGGCTCCTTCACACCTTTCAGAAAGATATATATATATATATATATATATATATATATATATATATATATATATATATATATATATATATATATATATATATATATATACAGCACACGCACAGAGTTGAAGTCAAATTGATTAGCCCTCCTGTGATTTTTCTTTTTCAAAAATTTTTCAAATAATGTTTAACAGAGCAAGGAATTTTTCACAGTTCTGTATGTGTCAGAATTCTGCCACTTTGGTATTGTTAATTCTTGTTTTGGTGGCAGAGTCCAGGCACTAGTCTTGTCTAGTATGTTGTTCTCGGTTCAAGTATTCTCGGGTTTAGTACTCATTTTCTGCCATTGTATTTGTCTTTGTACGAGCATCATCTTGACCGCGCTTGGGCTGTGACGCCTGGGCATGCTCAGAATGTGCACTCTCATCCTGGTGTTTGTGTTTGTTCTGTCAGCAGTGTGCTGTTTAATTCGCTGCACTCAGTTTAGTTAGTTTCGTCGGTTGGCGCTGGGATGGAATATGCATGTTGCATGTGTGAGTGCACGGTAAGTATTTTCATTTATCCTGTCCTCATGTCTTGTCTCCTGTTTGTGTTGACGTTGTCAAAGAACATGGCTCGGTGTTTACATTGTTAGTTTATTCAGTTCACGTGTTTGCTTGTTAATTCTTTCTCTTTATAGTCCCCTCTTGTCTGCTGTTCTGTGCCAATTCGTTCTAAAAGCAATGTCCTTAAAGTGACATTTAAAGGCTTAACAAGGTTAATTATATTAACTAGGCATGTTAAGGTAATTAGTCAAGTTATTATATTACGATGGTTTGTTCTGTAGACTACTGAAAAAATATATAGCTTAAAGGGGCTATTAATTTTGACCTGAAATTTATATATATATATATATATATATATATATATATATATATATATATATATATATATATATATATATATATATAAAACTGCTTTTATTCTAGCCAAATTAAAACAAATAAGACTTTCTCCAGAAGAAAAAAATATTATCAGACATCCTGTAATTAATGTTTTTTTTTTTTTTCAATTGTTCACACTGTTAATAAATTATTTGCCTAATTATCCTAACTTGCATAATTAACCTAGTTAAGCCTTTGAAAATCAGTTTAAGCTGAATACTAGTATACTAGTATCTTGAAAGAAATGTAAAATATTATGTAGAGCCTACTGTCATCATGGCAAAGCTAAAATAATTTAGTTTTTAGAAATCAGTTTTTAAAACTATTCAGAAATGTGTTGTTAAAAAAAAAAAAACGTCTTTCCATTAAACAGAAATTGGGGAAAAAAATATACAGGGGGGCTAATAATTCAGGACGGCTAATAATTTTGACTTCAACTGTATATACTGAGACAAAGCTATGTGATGGTTTGAAGTACTTTAAGTCCTTCTGAACCAGAGGGGTTTTCAAATGAGAAAATCAGATGATCGGGCCAAATTTCACTCGCAGCCTCACAAGAATAAATCATTCATTTCTAATGGAAGTCAGAGAATGGTCATGAATATATAAAGAAAAGGGCAGAAATCAAATCTCTTTATGACCACAAAAAACTGTGCCTTTTGCTCACTGTAATCAAAAGGACTGACAGCGGCCTATTATTTTTTAAGACCCAAAGAGAGCAGTTTCTAATGAAAAAGCAGCATTAAACACCACAGGGAAAATTAACCTCAGCTTGTTTCATTTCTTTGTCCTCTTATGGGCAGTGCACACCCATTCCCAGTTTTCTGAGTTGTGCCAGTGAGATGAGGCGGCCATGATTCACAGAACGCTTGGATGTGCCACTAAGGTCTTGTTATGTAGCACTGTCAACAACGCCTGTTCCATAGAGGTGGGCACTGTCGATTCTGGATTTGATCATGTCGTTTGTGAATCATCGTTAAACCCATCTGTCCATTCACTTTGGTGCACAGTTAGTTTGTCTGTCACAGAAGCAAGTGTTGGTGTAAAACACTAATCTGGTGATGAAGACAGACCACTTAGATATTTCAACAAATACAAAACAGGAAATTATGACCATAAATTCATCTGTAGTTCTTCCTTACAGGAAGTCGATGTTTATTTAATCGTGTTTTACTATTTTAGTGGATTGAACATAAACAATTAAGTTCCCCCCCCAAAAATAACTTTGTGTGGAATTGTGTTGTTTCAACTCTTTTTAAATAAGTAGTTTGAATAAGCAGCAAAAATATTTTTTGAGTGTACCTCGTCTACTTTTCTATTCTATTGTCTCTTAATGTGCAAGAATTTAAGACGTTTGCAAATTCAAGCAGCATAACAGACTGTTTTTCATTTAAGACAATTGGTTAGGACAAATAATTGTAGCATTTTTGGTATTAGGGTTACCCACTTATATAATGTACATATGTAATAAATGTAGGGAAATTATGTATTTCTTTATGTTCTGCATTGGTAATAAGATTATATGCTGTTTGTATAGGACGCGCTCTACGGGCAAGGCAAGGCAATTTTATTTATATAGCACGCTGCACACACAATGATAATTTAAAGTGCTATACATCAACAAGAATAAAAGAATCAAGAAAATAAAAATGATTTAAGGAATTAAAAGTGATTAAAAACAGATTAAAATGTGTTAAAACAGGTTATAAAGAATGAAAAAGAAAAGAACGACATAATAGTGTGATCTGTGTGATGTAGCCCAGTGTTCATTCGATAAATGCACAGCTAAACAGATGTGTTTTAAGTCTTGATTTGAATGTGCCTAATGTTGGAGCACATCTGATCATTTCTGGAAGCTGATTCCAGTAGCTGAAGGCCGATTCACCGTTTTGACTAAATTTCTAGTTTATATAATCCTAAAGATCTGAGTGATCTGTTAGATTTGTATTCAGTGAGCATATCTGTAATGTATTGATGTCCTAGGCCATTTTTTGATGTATAAACAAGTAATAATACTTTAAAATCTATTCTGAATGTAACTGGGAACCAGTGTAAAGACCAGAGGACAGGTGTGATGTGCTCAGACTTTCTAGTTCTGGTCAGAATCCTGGCAGCAGCATTCTGTATGAGCTGCAGCTCTCTGACTGTTTTTTTGGAAAGGCCAATGAGGAGTCCATTACAGTAATCCACCCTGCTGGTGATAAAAGCATGAACAAGTTTCTCCAAGTCATCACTGGAAACAAAGCATTTAATTCTTGCAATGTTTTTGAGATGATAGCATGCTGATTTGCTTACTGCTTTGATATAACTACTGAAATTCATATCTGACTCCTGAATCACACCAAGGTTCTTGACCTTATTTTTTGTTGTTTGACCCTTCACCTTGAGAACCTAATCTCTGTTCCCAAATGCAATGACTTCAGATTTCTCTTTGTTTAACAGAAGAAAGTTTTGGCACATCTAACTGTTCATTTCATCAGCCTGATGTGAAACATCACGAACATCCATACAATTTACTATCTTATGTAAAGCTTGCATATATATATATATATATATATATATATATATATATATATATATATATATATATATATATATATATATAAAAACACTAACCTACTTAATACTATTGGTCATAAGACAGCTCCATACATTAACTGGACTTGCAAAGTTTAGTTTTAATAGGTTAACTTACATTATCGAGTTAGCCAAACTTGCCAAGTTTAGTTTTAATACATTAACTTGCATTTTCAAGTTCACTGAACTTAATCTAGCAGATGTTTCCAATTAGAAACAGAACAGACAACAAAATACATTACACATTTTATTAAAGATCTTTACTCCCAGTTTAGCAATTACACATAATTTACTTCCGATATAATTATCTTCACGAAGTATTTTTTTTTCTTATTAAGTACATTTTTACAGAGTAATTGTAAAGTAAAAGTAAAAAAAAAAAACTGTAAAGTACACAACTAACACAGGCTCTTGGGGGGAAAATGACACCAGAACTTGGAAGATTTTAAAAACTGATCTTAACATCTTTATTTCCAAGTATTTTAGTAAGTGTGTTTTTCGTTAAACATTAGTCTACTGTAACCATACAAAAAAAAAATAGAGGTTTAAAAAAAATCTCGCATGGTGTAAGTAAATCTGGCCTCTGGGAATGTGCTGCAACCTTTAATATGAGAAAATCACATTTGGGTAAATTAATGTAAATATCAGGTCTTACTGTACATTTATGAATGGAAATGCTGGTAAAATATCACCTTTAATAAGTTTGTCTGCCCTCTGGGAACAACCTATAAAATTGGAAAAGAACATTTAAATTAATTACTGTTAATATTTTTCCAAAATATCTTGAAAAATCCCATGTGTCTGACTTCTTTTGGTGTTTTACTGGCAGTTGGCAAACTGACTTAATGGTGCATATTCCACCACCTGCTGGATTGGAAGTGTGGGGTGCAACTTAAAGGATTCTGGTTCAGCATATGTTTTTAAGTTGAGTCGACAAACACTGTTACAGGCTAGTTGAGACAGCGAAAACTTACCAAGTTATGTTGAGTAGCCAACTTTGTTGTTTTAACTTACAAAGTTATGTTGAAAAAACTAAAATGCAGAATCATTTTTACAGTGCAGAGAATAACATACTTTGCAGTGCAGTAATTGACCAATCAGAATCACGTATTTCAGAGAGTTGTATAATAATATATGGTATAAGTGTGTCCCTGGCCCTTCTCTTCCTGACTGCATAGAGAAGCAAGCTGTCAATGTGTGTGTGTGTGTGTGTGTGTGTGTGCGTGTGCGTGTGTGTGTGTGTTTCAGCGGGCCAGTTAAACTGTGCATCACCTGCATTGCAGGGCGAGCTAAAATTAGAATAGTCTTAGGGATGGAGCTCAGAGTGCATCTTTCATCCCTCACACCTGTCCCAATAACAACCCTAACTAACCCTCTCTCTATCACACACACACTCACGGTCATGAGGGACAAGTGCATGAAAGTGGATGAGGAAAGGAAGCAGATGAATGATGAATGAAGCCTTCCTGCAATGAGAGAACGGTTGCATGGATGATGAGTAGATGGACGGAGGTATGGATGGATGAGCAGATGGATGTGCATGCAAGCCCACGTACATGCAGCACTGCAAGACACGGATACAGATAGACAGATACATAGAGTTTCTATGTGGATCCAGAACATTGAGGTGGACAGATGGTCATGGAGGAGTTAGACAGAAACAGCAGGGGATGCTGGGATGATTCTGCTCTAGTTCAGGCTGAGCGGAGAACATGTGTTTTAAAGAAGCTGGTCTGTTTCACTCCACTGTCTGCTTTATTTCTAATGAGCATTTCTAATACGATCTCCTCCTGCTGTGCTATGTTTGTAATTGTTATATTTGTGGAATGTGTGTAGATGATTGAAATGATGTTCTCGCACCCAAATCTTCACATTTGACCCCTTTAACACACTTTTAACCCCTTGAATACACTTTTAACTCCTTCAGCCAAGGATACTTTACTACTTTCAATTTGTGTTTGCATTTATGTATACCTTTATACATATTTTGACCATCTAATCCTATAGCCTATACTCTACTGTAAAAAAATGGCTGTAGTTTTAATGGTAAAAATGTAAAAATACGACCATGTATATCTGTAACCTGGTTAACATTGTTACATTGATAACAATGATAACATTGTTACATTGATACTGTATATGCAGTGAATAACCTAATGCAGTAACTGAATACAGTAAATTAACTTTTTTATGCTTTTTTGTATACATTGTTGACTTTTTGTGTAGATTAGATGTTTATGGTACCTAAAAATGTGATAAATAATGTTCATTGCATTATCTTAGTTTCTTGTGTGTAACCTTGATGGTTTTTAGTAGTTGTGTGAATGTCACTGAGCAACTACTGTATATTAGTAGGTTTCTCTGTTTATGGGAAAAGCTGATTGTGATGAGTACTGGTTCATCATGACTTACTCATCACCATATACTTTTTTAGTTGTGTTTGTGTCTGTGGTACAAAGGTATAATGTGTAGAGGTTAGTACTTCAAAAGTGTATTAACTACAATAACTACAAATAAATAAATAAAAACTGCAGTATATTGACTATTCTACTGTATATCTTACTGGTTTTTACTGTATTTTTACTGTAACATTTTTCCATTGTTATTTTTTTACAGTTTTTGCCTCAATATGAAAATTCGGATTAACTCTTGTGTGGAAATCAATAACTCTTTGTATTATGAAGCTAATAGCCGCTCGAGGCATCGACGAAGCTGAATCGAGCGCTCTCGTACACAAATACTGTCGGCTACATGCATCTAAACAGGCATGACAACTAAGTCAAAAGCGGTTGTTGCTTGTGCCGCCTGGTGGCTATTGCGTAAAGCACAGAATTTTTTAAAAAATTTTTTATGAAAAGGCGGCCTTTACAGCCGCAGTAAAGCGCGTGACTGCGGGTGACAAATTGCAGTACTGCAGGTGAATAAACACGTGTTCTCAGTAGGCCTATCTGTATAGCTGTGGATCCCAAAGTGGTGGTTGCAGGACAATGACGAAGGGTCGCTTGATGATTTCCAAAACTCAAATAAATTTTATTAAAATATAAGAATTACCATATTTTATTCATAACCCACAGAAGATATTTAATAGTTACATTAAAGGAACAACAACATTCAAATAAAAATGTATAAGCCTTTAAAATTACATTTTTTAAAATTTTTATATATATATATATATATTTTTTGGATTGCGACCTCTTGGGTGTTTAGATGAACCACACAGTAATAGTGTCAGCTGTAGCAGATTGATTTTTGGGGACAGGTTAAACTTTCTAACAACCTTTATGGCACTCAAATACATACAAAATTTAATATCTGAGGTTAATACTAAATTAATAAGTGACTCTTAAAAAAATAATATGGTTAATAAACTGTTGCAGTTTTGTGTTGTCAATATGCTAATGTTTATATATGCCTATAGTTGTGTGCACAGCGTTTGTATATTTATAACCACCATCGAGAAAAATGGGGGTTGCGAGTTACTGACATTGTTCCTTTAGGGTCGCAGGCTGAAAAGTTTGGGAACCCCTCATATATACAGTAGGACAATGAATGCGCAAATGTGGGTCCGTTAACCCAAACAGTTGGCATATATTGACTTACATTATTTTATATGTATGCAATAGAAATATGGAAGCAAAGTTTAGCAAATTAAAAATGATAGTAATTTTTTCAGATTCCAGCAAAATGCAAAACTAGCTAATTACTAGAAAAAATGTTTTATTTAGACACCAAATAAATGGAAGTGAATGATGACACTTTACTGTACTGTACAGCTTTTGGGCCACATTTTGGTTTGTAACATTGCTGAACATTAATCAACCATTTATGTTCATATATGACCTTTATAGTAGGAAAAACAAATACATTGGAAGTCAATGTTTACAGGTTTGAGCTTTCTTGAAAATATATTATTTTGTATTAAAGAGGAGAAATAAAGTCAAACAGGTTTGGAACAAGTGAAGCATGAGTAAGTGATGGTAGACTTTTCAGTTTTAGGTGAACTATCCCTTTAAGACATGTTCACACCATAGGAGATAGCAATCAGGCTATCAGTCTAAAACAATAGCATGGTTCAGACTACAGCTATAAAGATTTATATTATATTATAATCAATGCAGTGAAACAAAAAAAAACAAGCATTTTTTTCTGTCATTTAATAAAAAGACAAGACAAAAAAAAGGTATTTTTTTTTCATTTGTTTCAATAGCCATTTCAATACATTTCCAGATACCTGTTTCTTCAATTGTTTGAAACTGATCTTATTTGTCAAGCAGTAGAGGCAAACAGATTTGGAACAAGTGAAGGGTGAGTAAATGAAGGTAGACTTTTCAGTTTTAGGTGAACTATCCCTTAAAGACAGGTTCACACCAAAGGATATAACATTATGGCTATCAGTCTAAAACAATAGCAGGGTTCAGACCACGGCTATAAAGATAACATTATAGAGAAATTATATTAATGGAATCGTTTTCACATTTTTTTTTTCAGCTGATAAACTATAAAACCCTTGAAAGCACTTGAGAATAAAACATAAAGGACTTACAGATTTAAAGTAGAAGACGGCATTACAGAAAAGCAAACTGCTTCTACTGCTTGATAAGTAAGACCAGTTTCAAAGAATTGTGAGAAAGAAATGAATAAAAATACATCTTGTATTTATTCAGCACTCGTTTTGAGAGCTTTGTCTTATATATTTTTTTTGGAATGACAGTGATGTTGGTTTTATTGTTTCACCACATTGATTTTAATATAATCTAAACTCACTGTTAGATTATATAACTGTTTAGAAGTGCTAGAAATGTAACATGTTGAGGACATCTGCTACAAATGCCTTCTAAATGCCTCAAGAACAGCAAAAAAACAACGATATAACTGAAAAAAGGGTCCCATCTGTTATCTTTTGCTGTCTTTGTGTAACATAAAGCAGCAGCAGATCATATACATTCATTTTTATTACATTGAAACTGCAGCACACTGGCATTGACTAAGCATATGGTTTGCTTGTATAGACGTAAATATAGTTGCCATTCTAGATGTGGACAGGATTCAGCTCATGAGTGTGCCAGAGCCACAGCGGTCCTTATGGAGCCTCACCACTGGTGCCTATAGTGTGATAAAATATGACACCATGGGGTCCTGACCAAACGTCAAAATGTCATGAGCTGGGAATGAGAATATATTGGGACTGCAGGATTGAAAAGCACAGTGCTGGCCAGATAGCAATGAGAAAACATGCACTGAGCACATACATACACACACACACTGATCCATAGGCCCCTTCTTAGCAATAACTAGCACTTTCACCAGCAGCCTGCACAAGCTGATAAAACACAACAGCGCCTGCGAGCATATTTTTAGCCAGCTTTATGCTCGCAGCATTCTGTATGTGATGATGGCTTTGCTCCAGCAAATGTATCCTGTCATTAATCTCGGCGTTTTGATGCCACTCAGAAGTTAAAATGGAGTCTCTGCTGTGTGTAAGCATTAGAGCTTCATAAACAGCAACAGAGACTGACAGGGTTTCCAGTGCGTTACAGATGGAGGAGTATTTGGCAACTTGAATATCTTTATACAAAGAAACAAAGACACGGGCACATCCCATGCCTCATTAATCGTCCAGGTAATGATGCTCATCACATCCTTCTATCTGAGTTTGCCACTCTAGACCTGAAGTGAATTTACAGCCTGTCCACGTCTCATTTTCTTTTTTTATTTTATGCTATTTAGTTGTTCACTCACTTGCCTGCTTGATCCCCTTAGTACTTTGGTTCACGCACAAATTTGCATACTTTCTACAGACTCCTACTGCTTTTTAAATGCGTATGCATTAAATAATTGACTTTGTATTTTGATTTATATGTAATCACAAATTCCTAGTCACAGAATATGTGGTTAGGAAAAAGAGGGAAAACACTCATTTCAACTGTCTGTTGTGAAAAAAAATCATATTGATTTGTGATAAGTTACATGGCAACATAGTAAGATATTTACATTTGATTGATTGATTAATTCCTTGTTTAGTTTGGTCTTGCTTATCTTTTACCATCTATGAACAAAACATATGGACGTGGTATCCGTGACGTGAACCATAGGTTTCTGAAGAGCGCAAATTAATCTACAAGTAGGCGTGGCCAATCATCACCATTTTGTTCGTGCGTCATCGCACTGACTGGGGGTAACCAAAAAAGAGCAAAGAGGCGGAGCATGAGCAGAGCTACAGAGGCCTGCTACCATTTTGCTTAGGCCAGCTTTTCTTTGGGAGAAACTCTTAATACTTCATTACCTGCGACTCGTTTGTGTTCTGTTCACATGTGCTTAGTTGTATACTATTTCAATAAAGTGTTTAGTCTTTGCAAAACACTGTTGTAATACATTGAGCCACCAAGCATTGTTCTTATGAGGTTTTTCCAAAGGAGGAAAATGCTAATTACTTCCAAATACTTCAAGTATAGTCTGTGTTACTTAAATCAAGACTATTTATGAAATCCAGGCATAACACTGTATGACAACATTTCAGATGACTGTTCTCTAGCCTACAGCTAATAAATCTGTCAGATTATGGAGCGCATTCAAGTTCTAAGGGTAATTATAAAGGATAAATTATCTTAAATAATGCAAATTCTTTTATAGATATGGTATATAAGTATATAATTTCACTCGCCTGGAAAATGGAGGCCACTTGAATGGTTTGTGAACACAATTAAGTGCTCACAGCATGTCATATTATCTGATAATAGTAAGAAATAATTTCAAAATTATTAAATCTGCGACTAATCAACCGGAATCAGCAGAAGTGACCTGACGGCGACCAGCGAGAACTAGCTATCACTCAAGTGGCCACGCCCTTAATTATACAGACTTAATATAACTTTAAAAAATAACGAAAAGGATGAGTTATAAAAAAATCATCCCCCTCAGAATTGTCATGAAGTGTAATATTAGCTATATACACCAAAATACATTTTTATACCAGGCTGTAAACACCTTTTTTTCTGCTGTAAAGTTGGCCATTTTAACATTGGGGTCAATAGAAATCTTCTCTATTATGGACTAGTGGAATTTTGATGAATTGCAGTTTCAGTTACTTTCGTATTAGCTTCATGAGGGAGAGTGAGATGTTGCCGCTTGGTTTTGTTGCTTCTTTAGTTTGGTATAGCTTATGTTTGTTTTGTTTCTTGTTTAATTTGGTCTTATGTTTGTTTTGTTTCTTGTTTAGTTTGGTTTTGCTTATGTTTGTTTTATTTCTTGTTTAGTTTGGTCTTGCTTATGTTTGTTTCGTTTCTTGTTTAGTTTGGTCTTATATTTGTTTCGTTTCTTATTAGATTAGGCCTTGCTTATGTTTGGTTTTTTTCTTGTTTAGTTCGGTCTTGTTCATGTTTGTTTTGGTTTATATGTTGTCTTTTTTATCTGGTTTGTTATTATCTGGTATGTTTTGTTGATTTTGAGGTTGGTTTGTTTGATATTGAGTTGCTTTGTTTGATATTTTTAAGCAAATAAAAGGGTTATCTTTTAACCCCTAATGATAGTAGAAATACATGCAACATGCATAAGCTGCACAAAAACTTTTATAAGATGTTGTTTCAGCACATGCATTTTCAATAAACATTTCTCCGACCAAATGACATTAATGATTTAGCCTTCAAGTCGCAAGATAATTAATTGATGTTAATACCTACTAATTACCACACCGTCACGGTCACTATGCAATGTTTCTCTTTAATCCAAATTATCTGAACTCTCACACCCACACACACACACAGGCTTTCATGCTCTGACAGATGACAGAGTGATACCCCCACAAATTATCTCTTGGAAAACACTCCCTCAACAAATGAAAAGCCAGAAAGAGTGAGGCGAGGCATGCTTGTAGAGCAGAAGCATTAAAAGCTTCTGGAATGTACAGCTCCAGTGAGACAGAGGTCTGAATATTTACAGTGTTTTTCCCAGCCTGCACTCATCCATCAGCAAGAACCATGTGCTTGGCCATGTAATCTGTGGATTGCATATGTAGGTCTAGCCATGCTTGTCTAAGAGTGTGTGTGAGTGCTTGCATGTGAGTTGCATGATAATGTCTTTAGTGGATACAGCAGAAAGAATAATGCAAAAACAAAAAAAAAAAACAGTGCATGCTTGATTTATCTCGCTGCTTCTTTTGGTCTAGCTTTTGTAAAATAAACACTCATTAGTTACACTAGCATAAACAGAGGCATAAAAACCAGCCATGATATTGCTCTGCAAAGGTCCGACTACCTCAATTGCTCCCAATGAGTCATCGCGTCTCGCAAGGCGAACAGGAAAGTGTCTTGAGAGACAGTGGCACTGACTTTCTGGACTCCAAAACCTGGGTTGGTGTGAGATAAATGGCTCCCCGGTGCCTTTTTGACAGGAACTTCTCTGTCCTTATCAGAAGCTGTTGCCACACCGCTGCCCTGTGTCCAAACACACACGCACACACTTACAGTCTGGCTGTGGCTTGGTTGTCCTGATTTTGAATAACAAATGCATTGTGCTGGCATATTTTGTGAGTGTTAATAACTTGTAAAAGAGACATCTTATTTTTGCCGCTGTGAGCTGCATTCACCCATTATCTTGTTCCTTGTTGGTGTTTAAAAGGAAAAAAAAAAAGAAAGAAAGGTGCTGGTAAATGCCTGGGTCGGAGACAGAAGGAAGGTCAGTGTCTGACAGGAAATTTGAAAACTCTAAAGGTGAGGTGTTTATGAGGATTAATGACAGAAGTACGATTTTGGCTGTGATCCTGTGCATGATTACATTAAATGGAAAATTCATATACAATTGGCAATTCTGTTATCATTTACTCACTGTTTCTTGTATTATGTGGAAGAGGAAACCAGCTATTTGGAAGACTCTGCTATCTTGTATTTTCCATTTAACAGAGGTTTGTTGTGAAAACTCTTAAGCTTCTAAAAATAAAATAAAACAAAATGAAAATCCAGCAAAACTCATCTTAAAAGTTGGCTGTACAGCGTAAACATTTTCAAGGTTTTTATTTCAACGTGAGCTAAGCAAGGTTGAATTTACTTGATAACAATATAAAAAAAACTGTGACGTTGAGCGTTTGTTTCTGTGAAGACTGGATTTTCAGCACTCTTACTTCAGTCTTCAGCATCACCATTATTTAGAAATCTTAAAGCGAGTTTGGGGCAAAAACATGGGGTTGGTATAATACATGTTTGTATAATAATGCTAAGACCATGCTTAGAACAAACAGTAAGACATGTGCTAAGCTAACATGCTAGCCATTTGATAGAGATGTGTGAATGGGTGCGGATAAGACGGAAACTGAATGGATCAGTTTGCAACACAAAACATTAAGACATTAGACTGAATAGATTATTTGAAGTTATTAATAAACATCTGCTTGGATTTGAGAATTTTGAGTAAAAATTTCATAATATGGTCTGAAACAGTCTGGTGCAATTAAATGAATAGTCCACCTTAAATGGAAATTCCCAACAATTTACTCACCCTCAATCCATGCTCGGTGTATAAGCTACAAGCTAGTTTGAGTAGTTTAAAATTTTGTTCTGGATTGTCCATGCTATATAAAGATCTTGGGTAGTAGCTTTTATTTTAAAGCTTTCAAAAACACATACGTCTGTCATTAGAAATGTTGTGCTGGTTACTGAACTAGTTAGTTCCCCTTCATATGGGAACTTCAACGTGTGTCTGTTATTAAACAGACTTTTGGGAGTGCTTTAGACGACCAATCACATCTGAAGATAAGAAAACGGGCCAATGAAATGCCAATTGAATTGGCGGAGCTTAGCTCCACAGCTGAAACTGATGAGCCAATTAGGGCTATATCAGTCGGCTGCTGGAGCCAGCTCATCAGAATTGTTGCTTCAGACCCGATCTGAGACTGAAGAACCCTTCTGCTGAGCTGACTTCCAACATTGAAGAAAGCATTATTCTCACCAGTGCGAGGGAAGACGTTCTAGCGGCGGTCGAGCTGGGTTTCCCGTCCCCTTGGCGTTTCGCTGGTGACCTGAAAGAGCAGTTTGTTAAAAGAGCAGAATTCCCTAAGAGAGCACACGGTCGTGCAGCGCGTCTTTTTAAAGATGTCGTTTCGACCGTGCGTTTCTGGATGCGGTGGTTTCCTCTCCCCGGATGACAGGCACGAGTACTGCGTCACATGCTTGGGGGTCCAACATGTTGATGCGGTGCTCGCGGACAGTTCTTGCCCGCATTGCGATGGCTTGACTGTTGCGCAACTGAGGTCGCGGCGAGCTCTTTTATTAGGGCAAGTCACCCCTGCTGCTCCCCGCCAAGCGGTTAGCACTCGGGCAGGCCTGAGGGTTACAGTGGGGGCTAATCCGTCGCCTTCGGGCCCGCGGACCCCTCGCTCCTCGTCAGTGCGCTCTGTTTCTGCTTCGAGTGTTAGCGCTGGTCCATCCTCTGGGTTGGCCGCGCTCTCATTAGATGACACCGGGGACGTGATGTCCATCGCTGCATCGGAGGGCGGGTTGACATGCTCTGATGAAGATCCGGACCCCCTGCCACCCTCCGGGGTTATCAGTGAGGTTTCGGATCTGGAGTCGGACATGTTAGCCGTGTTATTCCGGGCTGCTTCGGCCGTGGGACTGGAGATGGCTTGTCCCCCAGAACCGCGGCCGGACCGCTTAGATGGGTGTTACGTGGGGGTGAAGAAGGCGAAGCCTTTTAGACTCCCCGTCCCCTTCTTCCCGGAGGTACACAGAGAGCTCACGCAGGCATGGAGGGCACCTTTTTCTGCCCGGTCCTCGTGCGCTCCCGCTCTCACCTCCCTCGATGACGGAGCGGCCAGGGGTTATGAGGCGATTCCCCAGGCGGAGCGTGCTCTGTCCGCAGAGCTGCTCCACTCGGAGAGGTCCGCCCTCACTCCCTTCCAAAGCGTGCAGGTTATCTGAGTCTCTCACGGCCAGAGCCTGCACTGCTGCGGGCCAGGCCACCTCCGCTCTGCACGCTATGGCCACCTATCAACGCTACCAAGCCGAGAAGCTGGCCAAGATGCAGGAGGGCGGTTCTCCCCCAGGCTTGCTGCATGAGCTCCGCACGGCAACCGATTATGCTCTCATGACTATTAAATCGGCTGCTCGTGCCCTGGGTAAGACGATGGCCACATTAGTGGTCCAGGAATGCCACCCCTGGCTGAGCTTGGCTATATGAGAGACGTTGACAAAGCTTGCTTTCTTAACGCTCCCGTATCCCAGGCCGGCCTTTTCGGCGACACCGTCGGGGAGTTCACCCAGGAATTCTCCGCGGTGAAAAGCAGTCCAAGGCGAGGGGTGAGGTCATCTATCAGCGGGCTCGAAAAACTGCTCCTCCCGCTGCCCCTTCCGCTGCGGTTGCTCTTCGCCGAGGGCGTCCACCCGCGGCTTCATCTGCTCCGCTTTCGCTGCCCGCTCCGGCCAGGCGGCAATGCCGAGCCTCCCGCGGGACTGCAACGCCCCCGCCCCAGGGCGCCGCTAAGTCCAGTAAACGGACCGCGAAGCGTTCCTGGGACGGGCCATTCGGAAAAGAGGGGACCTGCTCTTTCCTCGGTGGGGGGCCGAGGATTATTAATCAGTCCACAACGACTTTAAACTCCTCGCTGCCGGCCCCTGGGCTGGCGGCAACCAAATTTCCAAAAGAGCAGTTTCCTCTCTCTCCGGATGCGCGAGCCCGAGTACTGCCAGTCTGGGACGCTCCGCCTTTCAGCTCGCAGCACCGGGACCCTTCGCCTCAGGCCCTCAGAGTGCAGCAGGACGGACTCCTTTCTCTCACTCTGGCCTCACCGCGGGATCCAGGGAGGAAGGTAAGAGAAATTCTCTTATTTTCAGCTCTTCCCCGGGACGCACCGCTTCCCGGGATGAGCACTCCCATCCCGAGCTGCCCCTCCGCTGGCACGTCAGTGATCGCTCCGATGGTGCCATTAGCGCGCGCTCTGCCAGCCTGGTTAGCGCTGCCCAGCGCATCGCGGTGGCTCATACGGACGGTCAGACTCGGCTATGCGATTCAGTTCGCTATTCGCCCTCCCAAGTTCACGGGTGTCCTTTTCACGAGGGTGATCCCCGTGAGCGCCCCTGTCTGCGAGAGGAGATTGCGGTCCTCCTGGCGAAGGACGCAATCGAGCAGGTCCCTCCAGCCGAGATGGAGTCCGGGTTCTACAGCCCGTATTTCATCGTGCCCAAAAAAGAGCGGGGGGTTAAGACCAATCCTAGATCTGCGCAGACTGAACTGTCATTTATACTAAATGCTTTCAGAATGCTTACGCAGAAACGCTTGCTTCAGAGCGTCCGTCCACAAGATTGGTCTGCAGCCATAGACCTGAAGGACGCGTATTTTCATGTCTCTATTCTTCCACGCCACCGCCCTTTTCTCCGGTTTGCGTTCGAAGGACGAGCGTGGCAGTACAAAGTCCTCCCCTTCGGGCTCTCTCTGTCTCCGCGGGTTTTCACCAAGCTCGCGGAGGGTGCTTTGCGCCACTGCGGCTTGCGGGCATCCGCACACTCAACTATCTCGATGACTGGCTCATTCTAGCCTCCTCTCGCGATCAGTTGATTATGCACAGAGTCAAAGTGCTTCGGCACCTCGACCAGTTGGGGTTTCAGGTCAACCGAGAGAAGAGCAAACTCTGCCCTGCGCAGAGGATCTCTTACCTCGGGCTGGAGCTGGATTCGGTTGCTATGGTTGCGCGCCTCTCCGAGGAGCGCGCCAGGCTAATGCTTTCCTGTGTAACGAGCTCCACAGGAAAATAGTGGTCCCACTGAAATGTTTTCAGAGGCTCCTGGGGCATATGGCATCCGCAGCCGCGGTCTCGCCGCTCGGTTTGCTTCATATGAGACCACTTCAGCGTTGGCTTCGCGATCGAGTCCCCAGACGGGCATGGCGCGCGGGTACGCACCGGGTGAACATCACTCTGCTGTGTCTCCGCACCCTCAGCCCCTGGACGGATCTGGCTTTCTACGGGCCGGAGTGCCCCTAGGGCTAGTATCCAGGCATGTTGTCGTAATGACACATGCCTCCAGCACGGGCTGGGGGGCCGTGTGCAACGAGCATGCAGCCGCGGGTTCGTGGTCCGGACCCCGCCTGCATTGGCATATCAACTGCCTGGAGCTGTTGGCAGTGTATCTGGCTCTCCGCCGCTTTTTTTCCGGTGTTGGAGCAGAAACACATGCTGGTCAGGACGGACAGCATGGCGGCGGTGGCTTATATCAACCATATGGAGGGTATGCGCTCTCGCCGCATGCCTCAGCTCGCTCGCCGTCTGCTCCTTTGGAGTCACACGCGGCTGAAATCACTGTGTGCCATTCACATCCCGGGCGAGCTCAAACCGTGCAGCCGATGCGCTCTCACGGCAGCTAGTGTCCCGAGGAGAATGGAGACTCCACCCCGATTCGGTCCAGCTGATATGGGCGCGCTTTGGGGAAGCCCAGATCGATCTGTTGCTTCCACCGAGAACGCACATTGCCAGCTGTTTTATTCCCTGACCGAGGCCCCCCTCGGCACGGATGCACTGGCTCACAGCTGGCCATCGGGCACGCGCAAATATGCGTTTCCCCCAGTGAGCCTAATCGCACAAACTTTGTGCAAAGTCAGGGAGGACGAGGAGCAGGTCTTGTTTGTTGCGCCTCTCTGGCCCAACCGGACCTGGGTTTCGGAGCTCACACTCCTCGCGGCGGCCCCTCCTTGGCGCATTCCCCTAAGGGAGGACCTCCTCTCTCAGGGACGGGGCACCATCTGGCACCCACGCCCAGATCTCTGGAACCTCCACGTGTGGTCCATAGACGGAGCGCGGAGGACTTTGGTGACTTACCGCCCGCGGTACTTAACACCATCACTCAGGCTAGAGCACCCTCTACGAGGCATGCCTACGCCCTGAAGTGGAGTCTATTCTCTGAGTGGTGCGCTTCTCCCCGAGAAGACCCCCGAACTTGCCAGATTAGCATTGTGTTATCCTTCCTTCAGGATAAGCTGGAGCGTAGGCTGTCACCCTCCACACTGAAGGTTTACGTGGCGGCATCTCCGCTCATCATGACGCGGTGGATGGCAACACGCTCGGGAAGCATGATCTAATCATCCGATTCCTCAGAGGCGCGCGGCGATTAAATCCATCCCGCCCCCCTCTCATGCCCTCTTGGATCTCTCTTTAGTCCTGGTGGCTGCAGAGAGATCTGTTTTAGCCACTCGATTCTGTATTCTGTCATTATGACAGCTCTGCTGATCGCATTGGCGCCATTCAAGAGAGTTGGGGATCTGGAGGCATTTTCGGTCAGCGAATCGTGCCTTGAATTCGGGGCCGGGTTACTCTCACGTTGTCCTGAGACCCCGACCTGGCTATGTGCCCAAGGTTCCTACCACCCCATTTATAGATCAGGTGGTGAACCTGCAAGCGCTGCCTGCGGAGGAGGCAGGCTCAGCCCACTCACTGCTTTGTCCCGTTCGCGCTTTGCGCCTTTACGTGGAACGAACGCAAAATGTAAGATCATGTGAACAGCTCTTTATCTGTTATGGTGGCCGGCAGAAGGGAAGTGCCGTGTCAAAACAGAGGTTGGCCCACTGGTTAGTTGATGCCATCGCCCTCGCTTATCAATGCCAGGGCGAGCCGCGCCCTCCTAACGTGAGAGCGCACTCCACTAGAGGTGTCGCTTCCTCATTGGCGTTAGCACGCGGCGCCTCTCTCACAGATATCTGCAGAGCTGCGGGTTGGGCGACACCTAACACATTTGCGAGGTTTTATAACCTCCGAGTGGAGCCGTTTTTTCCCGGTTATTGGGGAATCCCAATCAATCGGGGGAGAATTAAGCTCGGTGTCACAAACGCTTGCTGCGCCAGGCTCCCTAAACCGGAGATGCGTGCGCTTTTTCCTATTCTACTAGTAAGTTTCCCTTCTCAGGCGAACCCTAGAGAATTCCTCCGAGGCCCCCAGCATCGACTCAGCGGAGGAGTCGAGTGCATGGCTCAGTGTGCGGTTGGTATGCCCATTAGGTCTACACGCATATTGAGGATCGGTGCCAGCTATGTGCATCCCCATTTGGTGATGTCATATGCATTATTACCACGGTGTGTTCTCCCTTATTAGGCGGTCCCGTGTCTTCCCTAAACCGCTAACCAGCTTATCATATGTAGCACTCCCCCTCATTAGGGCTAGTCCATATGTCTCCTTACCATCAGGTCTCCCCTTTTAGGGTAGCAGGTGGTCTCCGCTGCGTCCTCCCCCTTCGGGACTGGCACGCTTTCCCAACGTACTGTCGTATTTCCAAAATCCCTAGTCTATATTAGCTAGGTAAAAGCACTCTTACGACCCCCGATTTAAAACTTTTATTCCCATGTAATGGTAATATGTTGGGCCTAGGGGACGTTGGAAGGTTGCGCTCTTGGTGATGTCAGTGCGCTCACGCTTTTGCTTGGCAAACTACACATCAGGGACGCGACAGGCTTAGCTGCTGTGGCGCTTTCCATACAGTCTCCCAAAAGTCTGTTTAATAACAGACACACGTTGAAGTTCCCATATGAAGGGGAACGTCCTGGTTACGTACGTAACCCACGTTCCCCGAATAGGGAACGGAGACGTGTGTCTCCACTGCCACAGCACCTGAGTCTCCAGCTGGGAGCTGAGCGATCGGCTCTTCAGCAGGCAAATTCTGATGAGCTGGCTCCAGCAGCCGACTGATATAGCCCTAATTGGCTCATCAGTTTCAGCTGTGGAGCTAAGCTCCGCCAATTCAATTGGCATTTCATTGGCCCGTTTTCTTATCTTCAGATGTGATTGGTCGTCTAAAGCACTCCCAAAAGTCTGTTTAATAACAGACACACGTCTCCGTTCCCTATTCGGGGAACGTGGGTTACGTACGTAACCAGGACGTTACTAGTTACTTTGTTCAAAAAGTAACTCAATTACTTTATCAATTACCTACACCAAAAAGTAATGCATTACTGTCAAAAGTAATTTTTGAGTTACTTTTCCAAAGAAAAAAAAAATGCTCCCATTAACATACACTGTTGATCAACTTCACAGTTTTAATTAATTTACATTCTCACATCTAAAACACACGACCAACTTTAAAAAAAGTCATTTTTTAAACACAAATTTATTTAAGTCAGACCAGCAGCACACAAATAAAAATAAAACAGGGATAAACCAGCTGAATAATATATTTAGAACCAAAAAATCGGAAACCAAAAAAGTTGCTTAAGCATCATAAAAGTTTGTATTTAACCCTTAAACATATTCCTTCACAGTTTGACTATGAAAGCCAACAACAATACACAACAAACACAAAACCTTTAATAAATAAATAAGTAATCTGAATTATCATTCAGAATCAATTTGGTGAAACTCAGCACCAAAAACCTGCCATCTGTTGTTGTAAACAGCTATAAATATATGTAAAGCAATAAAAAAAAAATAAAAATCAGCAAAAACAATTATATATATATATATATTGTTCTGAGCAATACGACACTATACATTTTAAATAATGTATTCAGAAATATAACAGAAATATGTCTACAAAACTAATAATTTTTGTTATACAGATAACAAATGTTTGATTATTTAATTGAAACAACAAAAATAGTAGTATTAGTAGGAATAATTGAAATAGGAATTAATATTAATAATGTTAATAGTCTCTCGGTCTCTCTCGCGCGCACACGGTTTCTCTTGTGTTCACTCTGTCTCTCTCATCTGCACACTTGGTGTACCTTGCGTGCATTCGGTCTTTCGCTTGACTTGTCCAGTCTGGCGCATCATACGTGATGCATCTTCTTTAGGATGGTTGGTTGGCATCCACCAATCCCACAATTTGACTGGCCGTGTGCTCAGGAGCTCAACAAAAATGTCTGTGATTGACCAGAATGGGCATCGATGCACTCGCTTTATTCTGCATTTACACAGACACGAGAGTAGGTTATAATAACAGTGAAACTAGATTTCTGTAACTATTAGAATTACCACACTGGTCATTCTGACCATTCTCATATAAGACATCATATTGTCACATCATATTTACATTCAAAACTTTTGTTGAGATAATAAAATTAAGCTTTGAATGTCTGTTATCATATTTTATGACAGCAGTACCCTAAAAATATAATAGATACTAGAACACGCACAGGTCTGGACCTTGCCTTCATTTTCACTTTCGAACAGGAGCTATTTCGCGGCGCAGAATATGCTGTTTTGAAATATATATCTGAAGATAATTTGTGTGTTTGCTATCAGAAAGTTATGTTTATGTTATCAGGAAGTTGCTAGGCAGAAAAATGCATGCATATTTAAAGTCACAGCGAAAAGTAGCAGACATTCATGCAGTCATTTTGACCAATATGGTAATTAAAGGTAGAAATGCTCAGATTTTTACTGGTTTGTAATTAAAAAAATAACAATGTTAGAAAGAAATACACAGATATTTAGAAAACGTCAGGGTGTTATAGATATGTTTCATTTCAAAGATTAATTACATTACAAAAATAAAAAAATCTCTGACTGCCTCTGTAGTTCTAGTGTTAAAGCCATATCTATCCACTTGAACCTTGCAGATGAGTGATTGATCCGCTGATGCATCAACTGCATGGCGATGTTTTTAAATGCTCCCTTGAAAGCTTGAAACACTGTCAGTGATGTAATCAGCACACAAGCAGCCAATAGTGTTTTGCTATTTCTGACGACTCCTCCCTCAAAATTTCATTGGCTGTGGTTTGGTAGCTTGACTGAGCTGTTGAGAGGCGTCTGGATGCAGACCTGGTGCAGTGCAATCTGTGCTGCATCCAATGCTTTTTAATGGACTCACCTAACCCCACCCCTAACCCTACCCCTCACAGTGTCACTCGCTCCATTTGAGTGCATTGTATCTGACACTGCATCACTGAGTGATGCGATCTCAGCTTGCATCATAAAGGCTGCATCCAGATACAATTGGAGTTGTAAGATCATGTACATGGTGGGCCATTTATTTGAATACACCTTAATAAAATGGAAATGGTTGTTGATATTAATGTGTTGTTTGTGGCACATTAGTATATGTGAGGGGGCTCATGAAAGAATAAAGCTATGTTAAAACCAAGCCCACCATTGTTTTTCTTGTGAAATTCCCAATAAGTTTGATGGGTCACATGACCCACTTCCTATTGATAAAACAAAAGTTTGATCCAAGATGGCGGCTTCAAAATGGCCACCATGGTCACCACCCATCTTGAAAAGTTTGCCCCTTCACATATACTAACGTGCCACAAACAGGACGTTAATATCACCAACCATTCCCATTTTATTAAGGTGTATCCATATAAATGGCCCACCCTGTAGTGTGTGACCCCCCTCTTGTGGATTATTTTCATAGTGTCATGTAGTGTGAACACAACAGCGATTAAAAAACACAAAATCAAATCTTGTACTGTGTAAACGGCACAGCGATGTTTAAAGTCATTTAGTGTGAACTAGGCTTAACCCAAACGCTGCCACAGAGGTTAAGAGTAAATAAATTGTGGGGTAATTTTCATTTTTATTACTAAACATTCCTGTAAATGGTTAATTTTGGATTGAACTTTCTCTTCAGTACAAAAAATAAGTGCTGGATAAATTACAGTAACTTACCAAATTCTACCATCGAGGTCTTTACTCTTAATGAAACTTGCTGTTGTACAAAACAAGTCTTGATGCTTTCGAACTGTGAGTTATGGAATTAAGGTTCTGGCCCCCCGGTGGAGGCCCCGTCCCGACATCTGCTGCAGAGACAATCCTGTCAGAGACGCCAAGAGGCAGACGAGAGGGCAAACTGAGAGAACGACACTTTCATTCCACTGAGGTTTTGTTAGTGCCTGATGAGAAATTGAACTGCGTGACACTTGAGGGACGTGAGGCAATCTGGGACGAGAGAGTGGTCACACAGGCAGGAGGAGCACACCTTCAGAGAAGACAGGTGTCCACTGAAAGCTGAAATGGGGCCAGACACACAAACACACCCCCTGTCCTATAAAGAAGCCTTATAGAGGATAGCCATATAGATTTAAAGGGATCCTTGATTATTATAGTTCTCTTGTTGTGACTTTAGTTAGTATGTAATGTTGCTGTTTATCCATAAAACAGTTACCAAAGGTATTATTATTATTATTATTATTATTATTATTATTATTATTATTATTATTATATTATTGCTATTATTATTATTATTATTATTATTATTATTATTATTATTATTATTATTATAGTTGTTTTATTAATATTTTTGTTATTATTATTATCAAATCACTTTTATTGTCACATCATTATTTAACCTAATTCACTTTTTAATGCCTACAACAAATGGCTGGTAGGGATCACAATGAGCTTTCTAGGTGAGGGTGTGGTAATTAATAGGTATTAATGTCAATTAATTACCTTGTAACAACACAAATGCTAAAATTTAGATAATGCTGACCCCAGAGGCATGCTATTATTTAAACAAGCACTAGGCAGTTAGCAAATCAGAACGCAGTAGATCACACTAGAGCTAATTAGCCAATCAGAGCACATTGTGTATTTCTACAGTAAGGACTTCACAGAAGCAGGAAGTCATCTTATGATTTTGAGTAAAATGAAAACAGTGGTCTAAATCTAAAAATAATGTCCTATTTTTATTTATTTATACTTTAACCTCCTAAACTGGGACTCGGTACCAGGTCTATGATGTAATTTACTTCCGCATTATTTACATTTTAAAGGTCCCTAGTGGTCCAACACCCTGGTTCCGTTCTCTCATAGAATAACTTTTGCACATATTATGGTATAGTTATTTTTATTTTTTCCTATGATTACTGCAGGAATCACCGGAATTAATTACATCAACCTAGACCACACAGAAGTTTAGTTTACAAAAAAAAAAATGTGGCTCTTTTTGGAGGGGTTTATTATAACATAGACAGCATATACAATTATTAAATCACTCTCAACAGTGTTTTATAAAAAAAAAAATGAAGGGTTTCCTTTAAAATAATACTAAACTTTTGCATTTACACTTCTGCATGTGGATTTGGGAAGCTTTTTAATTTGGGTAGGCCAAATCCAGGCGGAAACCCCAAAATAACACTTGACTTTAACATGTCACAGTGTACCCCATAAACACAAACAGTCCTAGGAAAAATAGCTTATTGACCATACCCTCAAAACAACAAATAAATGATGATAGTCTTTTCATGTTGGGTGAATCGATTATTTACTCTGAAACATACATTAAAGGTGCGGTAGGTGATCTGCCAAAATTGTAACCGTTAGCATAATAGCTTTGAAAACCGAGTCCCTCCCCTGCTGTCCAAAGCCACGCCTCCTGAAATCACGAACGCAGATTAAAGATGACAGTCGACAACCCACTAGATCATGTCATTCGCCAGTTAGAAATCTTTATAATTCTACAATTCCAAACGAAAAACTGTATTAGATCTAGCACATTTTCAGTTGTGCAGCAAGCTAATCTTGTCATAATGTGCAATATTTCATGCATGCAAGGATCGCTGGTCTCATTCTCACATGTGCTTTGTCCTAAAAGAACTATGGGGCTTGGCTGGTGGGGTGCAGGACTAAACCATACTTACATGCTATTTCAGACTAAATATTCAGAGTAGCATGGTAAATAATATGTAAACAAGTGTGCACCAGAAAGCATGTGCATGCATAAACGACGGACCAGTCTGCGTGAACAGTCCCAGCTGGCACATAACATCATAAGATGTAATATTAGGTTAGATTTAGATCATGACATCAGGAGACCAAAATTTTATGTCTAGCCAGCATCTAAGGAAAACGTTATTTTGACATCCAATAGCGAATGGTTGATTTTAGGTTGTGCTGGAAAGTGACCAAAATCAAATGTCTGATAGATGTCATAGTGGTAACGTCCACACAACTTCAAGGTGTAACATGATTAGACGTTGATATTTGGTTGATTTTAGGAAGATTTTAGGTTGGAAATTGACTTCGACCTGACGTTGGGTTCTGATGTCAACCCGAAACCATTTCCAAACAAAATCCAACGTCCCTATGACGTTGGAGAATGTTGTGGTACAAGGTCGATATGACGTCATGTTGACGTCCTGTACAAATGTACTTATCAGAATTATAGGAATTATCGGCCTGACAAATTTTAATTGGATGAACATTTTTTTTTTGTTTTATGCCTTACTCAGAATATAAAAATACATATAAATACATTTAGATCATTTACTTTAATTATTACTATTGGAATGTGAAGAGACTTTCAACCAGCACAACAAAAAATGCTTCTGAAGACAATCACCTACAGCACCTTTAAAATACACATAAAAAGGGGAAATTGAGGTGTATTTGAAATCATTGTTGGTTTCTGCTGAGTCGCAATGACTTTATAGCAACCATGAAATTGAGCATGTACTGTAAATGAACTTAAGATCCCTAACCTCTCTGTCTGAGTTATTCATTGTTTTAAATTCTCCTGCTTTACACATATTGGGCTTCTTAGGGCACCTGAACGGAGACTTGAATAAATCATGGCAACACAGTTAAGTACAAAATGGTCTCATTAGTCAACGGGTCATGGAGATAATAGTGTTTCTGGAGTGACGGGTCAGTGCTTCCCTCAAAGTGATCTGGAGCGCTTGTGTTTGTCATTGACACAAGCTCTTTGCTCTCTCGGTCAGAACTGAGAGCTCAATAGAGTCACACTCAATACTTTAAGAGGAGACATCAAGCGAATCAATGAACGAGTGTTATTTTATCCTTCTAAAAGGGCTCAGATTTGAATTTGTAATAATATCTTCATTCATGTAAGTGTTAAAGAGTAGGCCTACATTATCCCCAAAAAGGACCCTTTTCATCATTTGCTCACCCTCGTGCCTCACCCTCATGAGATTTTGGAGAACGATTTTGTTAGTAACTGAACATTTATGACTTGTAACATGTATAAGATAACTCTAAAAAGTCTCTGATTTCTCAAACTATTTTGATGGTGTAACAAATGTGGCTGATCAGTATCATATATATATATATATATATATATATATATATATATATATATATATATATATATATATATATATATATATATATATATATATATATATATATATGATACCCATCCAGAAAGAGCAATTGTCAGTGTGAAATCCAATTCCAAAGGTCTTTGCGACACCGAAAGAAATGTGCTGTTCTGTTGGACAGAGAAATGGTCACACTCCTATACAACTCAACTTAAGACTTATGCAAATTTTCATGTAATCCTTTTTCCCTCATTATGTGTAATCAGGTGTTTTCAACAAGTCTCTTGGCCCTAAATAACATTAAAGTAAAGGGTTATTTAACCCCAAAATGTAAATTATGTAATTAATTATTCACACTCATCTTGTTCCAAACCTATGAGATCTTCTTTTTTTTTTTTACTCTGACGCCTGTTTCACACCGCAAGCGAAAGCAGTGCATGAGCAGAGCGTGCGCAGTGTGTATGGAGAGCAGAAGCGGCACGCAGGCGTTTGCCTTTCACACCAGCTGTGTCTGCAGCGCGCAGCTCTTCGGTCTATTCTATCTAGTTACATATCTCTCTGTATATACAAATACACTTTTAAAAAAAAAAACTTTTCAACTGCACCAAGGCTCACAGCAACCTTCTCCTATGCTATTTCTTTAACCTGCAAGTCTTTATCATTCATGTCATTCATGTCTGGTGCACTCAGAAGACAATAGCCTGTGATATCATGTCATTTGGTTTTTGATTGTCAGGTTGTTGTAGGCCTAGTTATAATAATATTTATACAATATAGTTATAATGATATTTATACATGATCAAACTAGTGTTACTTTCTCCACTTCAGCAATGTCCAGCGGCAGAGTAGCAGCTCGTGCAAAGGATGAGACGGACAAAAGTAATCAACGCATGCCCTTCTTTTACTTATTTTCGTGTTGTCAGGTTCACAGTGCATCAGCTCCCGGGTGGAATAACTTGAGTGAACATAAAACAAAGCCGAATAAAGCTTTCTTCCTCTGCTTCACTTGCATAGCACACAGCGAGCTCACATCATCCAGCATGTGTGTTGAACTACACTACCCACAATACACTTCACTATGGACTACAACTCCCATAAATAGCGGTCTAAATAAATAGTCTTAAATCGGCCACTTTCCCCTCTCCTGCAACACTAGTGTGCAACTTAAGCAAAACAGTTGCAGTTTTTAATCGTTTAAGTTCATTTGATTGACTATATAGAAATCAGTGGATATTATTAACGCATTTATTGGGTAAAATTGCTACTTTTTACTGTCATTCAATGTGTTTTGGTTATTATCAATGTCACTTTAATTTAGCGTGAGCAGCATGGCAAAAATAGACCCAGTTGCCTTGTGAAAATTACTGTATATTTTAAAGTAAAGATATAAAATACTGTAAATGCATATACAGCCCGATAAATGGTGCTGTAACTGATTTACAGTAAGTTACTAGACTATTAGTAGACTTTGCAGGAAATTTTAAATGATGTTAGTTCCGACTTTAAGAAGTGCTGGTGTAAGAAGTGCCTGTTTGCTGAACTGCACTGAAAAAAATTATTCAAAGATGATTCCTTGGATTTACTCAATTTTTTTACGATAAGTGGTTGTAAACAATTTATTTGGGCTGAATTTAAACAAACAAATTAAGTTGAATATTGCTCAATTTAATTTGTTTGTTTAAATTCAACACAAATAAATTGTTTGCAACAGTTTTGCATGCAACACTTTTTTTCAGTGTGTTTAGTAGGTTTATCCGTGAATTTTTTTTGCTTGTTTGCTTGTGACATGATGTGTTGAATACTTTCTGGATGCTTTTGTGACATCCTAACATTCAGAAACTGCAGGGTAGCAAATATGTCAACATTATATGTCAACAATATGTCCATATCATATGTATTACACATATTCTAGTTAAATAGCCTCAGAAATAAACTGAACGCTCATCATGAATTATCCACAGGATTATCCACTTAAATAATGTATAATCTTCTTGCTTCCCTTCAAACCCCCTGGTGCCTTCGACTCGATCTGACAATCTCCCCATCACCTCAGTTTTGACCCGGATCCATTTATTCCTCCGCAAAGATCTCATCTGGTTTGTCTGTGACCGTTCACCTGACTCGCATCTCACATTCAGAGGAAATGAATCCAGCGTGTCTCTCTGCCACTCAAGCAATCTTGTCAGCCACTCACTTGCTTCAAGTCTAATCACGAGTGAGCTTTTTCTCAATGACATCTAACAAAGGAAAGAGAGAGAGAGAAGAGTGCGCTGAACAACTTTACAGTTTTGTGAGAGACTGTGTATGTGTGTGTGTATGTTTTTGGAAAAAAAGCATCTCTACTGCATTTCATTTCAAGATTACAAGTTAATAGGTTTATTTATTTATTTATTTATTGTGTATGAACTAGTGATAAGACATCGTGTGACTAAAGATTAAATTAAAGCGAGATTAAATCTTGACGAGATTTCTCATAGAGGTTAAAAGTTGTGATGTTATGATGTTGTGTGAGGGTGAACTTGGCGTGGATGATTGGAGGCAGGATTGGATTTGAACCTTAAATGAAGTGCTTTGTACACACCTGGCAACCCAGGCTGACCTCGAACTCTCTTGGGCAACAGAGACTACAACTGCAGCCACATACATTACCTTGGTTTATAACCATGTGATGGAATAGCTCTTTAGATATGTTTAAAGTCATAATTGTCATGAACACGAATGGAATTAAAACGTGCAGTATTCCTATTTGAGTCGCATTATTGAAGTGCAGTACTGATATTTGAAGACCATAATCAAACTACTACAGTTGTATAGACCTTTTAGCCATATTTTGCAACAGGATAAGCCATACATACACATACACGGCTGTTAAATAAAAACTTTCTATTCACTTTGCTAATATTTAAAATTATAATAAGATTATGTTCATTCATATATTAGCAAAATATTTTGCAGTGTTTGCATGTCCATTACACTGCATAGAATTGATCAAAATAGAAGTAATCTGTAATAGCATTCTTTACAAGTTAAAAAAGCACCTAAACAGTTTTGCATTTTGTGACCCCCCCCCCCAGTTGAATAAAAGGTTATTTCCATTCATATATTTCATCATTGAAGATTTTCCTAAAAATTGTAAAAATATAGAATTTACAGTGTTTATTATATAAAACATGCCATGCATCTTAAAAATAATAAAAATAATATTACATAATAAAAATAAATATTTATATATCATTAATCCCTTTATTAATCTGGGGTTATATATGTTATTAAACCGGAGCACCCGGAGAAAACCCACGCGAACGTGGGGAGAACATGCAAACTCCTCACAGAAATGCCAACTGACCCAGCCGAGGCTCGAACCAGCAACCTTCTTGCTGTGAGGCGACAGCACTACCTACTGCGCCACCGCGTCGCCTATTATTATTATTAATTGTATTATTATTATTATTATTATTATTATTAATAGTATTGTTATTGATCAGATTTATTTACTTATTTATTTATTGTTTGTTTATTTATTTGTGACTAATTTATTGACCTAAACTGATGTTCATAAGTGAAAGTCACATAAATTTCACATTTTACATAGTTTGTAATGTTTGTATTAATATTTGTTATATTTAAATAAATGAATAATTCTGTCTGTGTCATCTGTTAAACTGTTTTATAAAGGTCACATGACTTTCTGTTTTACTTGTAACAAATTATCTGTGAACTGAAATTGAACCACCGTGTGACAGGAAACCAGAAAGAGGCCATCTCATCCCATGCCTTGTTGACTTTCATAATTGTCGTAAGAAATGTGGTAAAATGGAAGCATTATGGAGATGAGCTCTTGACTCTCACTTAACCCTGTCGAGGTGTTCCAATTATAACACTCAACCAGAGGCCCAAGAGCATGATGGGAGTAAGTAGGCTTCATCTGTTGGCCCACATCCTCTAAACTACCAGCCATCATTCACTGCACTGACTTCTCAGCTCAAACAACAGCTAAATTTGTCACATGAACACATAGGAGCAAACACTGTACAAAGGCAATTGGAAAAAAAGTTGCAACAGGAATTTATGTTCTGTAAACTTTATTTAATTGGAAAAAAGATAGGAAAGTTTATCAGAGTTCAAAATTACTGTATGTAAACGTAATCAAAGTTTGATATCATTGCACAAAATAATGAGCTGTTGAGAACTTATTTGCAAACACTGAGAAGACAGTCCTTTTATACACAAACATGAAACTTAATGCATTGCCAGTTACCATGTTTATTGAAAAGCATTTCAAAACTATTTAATTTGTAGACTGTATAGTCTTTAAATTTGTTGCCTCTGTCCAACTCTTTTGGGGTCCTATCATACACCCGGCGCAATAGGGTGCAATACATGTATGATGTGATTTGTTGCTATTTTCAGACCAGCGCAACAGTAATTATCACATTTTGCGCCACGCTGTTTAAATAGTAACTCCATTTGCGCCACTTTTTGGATTCATGAGTGTGCTGGTCTATAAAGAAGGTGTGTTAAGGTGCATTGTTGGCGTGTTGCTATTTTGAGGAACTGAAATAGTCTGCGTCATTAACCAACAAATCGCTGGTTTAAAGTCCAGCGCAGAGCGTGTTAGTTATGCACCTATGTGGGTCCAAAAGCTTACACATTGCTTAATTTGCTTAATACACACAGGATGTACAGCAAAACACAAATATCTTTACATATGAAAACAAATTAAAGGATTAAAATGTTACAAAAAATATGTAAAAAAAAAAATGGCCTTTTTTCAGTTTATTCATGACAATGTTAATTTGTATAAAGTTATTGTTATTAGTAGTATAATTTATTATATGCATATTTATAATTGTTTTAGTAAAAACAAGTTTAGATTTGTCCACTTGTCGGGTTTTTGAGACATATGCATCACCATATGGGGCATAAGAACCTTAAGAACCTTATAAGAACCAATGTTTTATATATATACCAAATTATTTATATAACTCCTACTTTTGGCCACACTTCCATATTATTGTTCATTTATTCATTTGCTGGAAATTAGAACTGCATTTAGAAATAGTTTTAAAACAAATCTTTGCGATTAACAAACACAATTCAATATGTAGGCTAATGAATGTCTACAGCGGAGTGCGTTTCCACTGTTTCCTTACTCCACAAAAGTAAAGGAGTAAAGTAAAGAATAAAAGTAAAGATAAAGTAAAGAAGCCGACTAGAGGAGGCTCAGTTTTTATCCTTATGCAGATGGTCTGTTTAACTGTTTGTGCTAGGGAAGCATTCAGTTTTTCAACTTACAAAGTCTGCCATGTAAATAGCAAATGTGCAATGGCGCAACACAACTGACTCTTAAAGGGAATGGGAGATGAGACTTTGATGGGTTTAATGCATATTATGCTCAAAACACATCATAACTCATTAAGAGAATAAGCACAATCCTGTTAGACCATGTGCCAGGGCGAAATAGCAAAAGTGGATTCGAACACGCCCTTAATGCTTTTGCGTCATGCCCTTTTGACTTTGCACATATTTTCATTAAAATAGAGCCCTTGAAGTGTTTACAAAATTTGGTTATGCTTACAAACTAAATTTCAATTAAAACACTGGAAATCTTAATAATTAATTAATAATTTTTTTGTTAAAATTCACAAAATAACATAAAAATTGGTCCCACTTTTTGAGAACACTTGTGGTGCTCTTGAATTGGAAAAGGGGTAGGGTTATGAACATGTTTGGAGGTATGGGTAGGTTTAAGGGTGGGTTAAGGTGTAAGGGATGGTCAACAGTGTATTTACAAATGTAATTACATGAATTAATTACAGATGTAATTACATACAGGTATTTAATCAAGCATAAGTACACAGTAAATACACGTATTTACACGATAAGTACATTGTAACTAATTGTTAATTTTGGTGTAAGTACAGTACATAGTAGTTAAGGACTCTTAATATAAAGTGGGACCTAAAAATTTAATAAGCAAATCCCATTGTATTTTGCAAAATGTCCCAACTTTTTCAGAGTTGTTCACCAGTTCCTCAAATGAAGATGAGAAGATCTTTTTTTTCTTTTTCTCTCTTTTTCTTGATTTTTATATCTTCTCCTAAGCACATATTCACTTTGTAATAAATATACTGTATGCTCTTTAAGCAGCAGTGAAAGGAAAAAGCCATTACTCGTGTAGGTTTAGCAATATCTCACGGGTGAAAAGAAGCTTGTGTAGATGAAAACTGTGCATGAAAAACTTGTGAACCTTCACACCAGGACTACACGTGAGAGCAAGGCAGATGGACAAACTGTGGGAGCACATAACCTCAATGTGGGATTGTATGTCTATGTTCGAGAAGGATGTGAGGGAGGCGTAAGTGCTTCAGTGTTTCTTCTATGAGACTTTCTATTGATCTGTGTGCTTCTGTATCTGTGGAGAGGATGTTTACTCAGGCCTGTGGAGAATGAATGGAGGAGTGCAGGAGCTTGGACTTTCTCTCTCTCTGCACTTCTTTGTACATTACATAAATCATTAATAAAATAGCATAGTGATAATATAATATATGTATGCATAAACAAAACAATAAGACATTTGATAAATACATACACAAATAAGAAAAATGCTAATATGATTATTAAAAAAGATGATGAAACTAAAAATAATACAAATTAAATACAATACACGACTGTACATTCATTCAGATGGTGTGTAATCTGTATCCTTCTCAATTCAATTCAAGCAATTGTGATGTTTACATTAAGTAGAACATATGAAATCCAATGACAGCAGTAGTCGTCATTGAAAACAATATTTAGATTAGATTTTTTTTAGATTAGATTCAATTTATTGTCATCACACATGTACAAGTACAAGGCAACGAAATGCAGGTATAAATATATTTGTCAATTTGACAATATATTTAACAATCAACATTTTAGGATTCATTTATAAAAATTTTGAATTCAGTGTATGTGTATGCATGTACAGTTGCAAGAAAAGGCAAGTGAATCCTTTGGGATTACTTGGATTTCAGCATAAATTGGACAGAAAATGTGTTCTGATCTTCATCAACAATAGAAAAACACAGTCTTCTTAAACTAATACCACATTTTTGTTGAACACAACAGATAAACATTCACAGTGCAGAGTGGAAAAAGTGTGTGAACCGTTGGGTTTAATATCTGGTTGATTTTACTTTTAAGCAGAGTTTTAAGCAGAAACCCCGGAGGTATAGCTCTATCACTGTTTAAAGTAAAAAAAAAAAAAAACAAGATCAAACTTTTGTAATGTTAGTTTTAATACATTAAAAACTTAAAATCTGAGAAAAAAATCCCCTGGCTTTTTGCTTTTTTTGCTGTATCGAAAACATACTGAACTGTGACACCACTGTGTTGTATCGAACCGAACTGTGATTTTTGTGAACCGTTACACCCCTAATGTAATATATGTGTCTGTGTATATATATATATATATATATATATATATATATATATATATATATACATATATATATATATATATATATACATATATATATATATATATATACATATATATATATATATATACATATATATATATATATATATATATATATATATACATATATATATATATATATATATATATATACATATATACATATATATATATATACATATATATATATATATATATATATATATATATATATATATATATATATATATATATATCTCGCAGGAAAACAGAATATCCCATGTGATTATGCTTTTTCCATTATCGTGCAGCGCTAGTGCCTCCAGTATGATACAATATATTTATTTTTTACCTAGGAAATATTTAATTTAGGGTACAAGAGCTCAAATTTGGCATAAAATGTTGCTCTGAGGTGCTGATTCACATACCTTTTCTTGCATCTTTACATGCATGCACATACTCACACTGAATTCTAAATTGTTATAAATTAATCCTAAAATGTTGATTGTTAAATATATTGTCAATTATTGTTTTCAATGACGACTGAGGTCTCTCTCTCTTTTTCTCTCTCTCACTTCCTTTCTCGCTGCATGGAGTCAAGGCACGGCCTATCTGAGATTTTACACGTTATTAGATCTGGGTCTCAGAGCAACAGCTCTGTCTAGAAGCATTTACCTTTTGAGCTGAATTGTACAGACAAATCAGTGCTATGGATATTGTATATAGTGTAACCCAGAGCTTTAGCTTTAGAGGATCATCATCATTCTTGACATTTAACAGGCTGGGTTGTACATGTTTTGCTTTTATTTTTATCTTTTTTTTTTTTTTGGCTTGAAAATATCTGCATTTGCCTTATATATATATATATATATATATATATATATATATATATATATATATATATATATATATATATATATATATATATATATATATATATATATATATATATATATATATATATATATTTCACCATTATTAATTGTTTTTGAAATAACTATTGTTTGGTGAGCTGCATTTATTTTATGCAGTAAAAAACTGTTATGTTGTTTATTTCAATATTTTTTAAAATGTCATTTATTTCTGCTGTGGTAGCTATGGTAAAATTTAGTTTTCAGCATCATCACTCCAGTCTTCATTCAAACAATCCTTCAGAAATTGCTCTAATATTCTCATTTGGTTCTCAGGAAGTATGCTATTATCAATGGTGAAAAACTGGTTTGTCATTAAATGTAGTTGTGTTCACTGTGAAGCATTTTGTTTCTTTATTCTTTGTTGAATAGACATTTCAAAAGAACACCATTTATTCGAAATAGATTCTTTTTTCATAATTTCAGTATGTCCTTGCTATACAAAAGTACTGTTCTTAAATAAAAACCCAAGGAAAAGTCTTACTTACCTCACACTTTTGAATGGTAGCGTATTTGTGGAATTACCTTGGAATTATTCCTCACGGCTACACTAGGAATAAACTTACTCTCTTATTTTCTATCTATCAAAATAAAGGAAAGCATTTTGTAACTGTTTCAATACATGATCAGTAAATGGTTTAGGCATTTGCTGTTAAAGGTCATGCATTCTCTTAACACAACATAAAACAAATTTATGCACACTTATACAGAGTAAAAAAAATATATACACACAGTACTGTGCAAAAGCTTTTGACCACCAAAGCTGGTGGCACAGTACTGTATCATACCTGTCAATGCTCCCGTTTTTCTCAGAATTCTCCTGTATTTTACAATTCTATCCTGCTATCATTCTGTAAAGGTATTTTCCCGTATTTCTCTTGTATTTTCAATATTTCTTTGAAGGGTGGCGGTAGGCATCAAAGAGCCAATCCTCCCTATATACAAACCATACAGACAAACCACCAGGGGTTGCCCCTTGCTTTTAAATGTGAATCTGTTCTGTGCATTCATTTTATTTAGACATGAAAACACTTTGAAATAAACATAAAAATGGCAGGATTCCAATCCTCAAAACAGTCAGTTCATGTAACGGTGCATGACTGTCAGACGCGCTCCATAGTGATAAATAGATGCTGGCTGCATCCAAAACTGCCTACTACTTAGTAGGTACTGCATTTGAATTTAAACGTACTACTCGGCCATTAGAAAATTTGGTTCTATACAGTAAGAATGCGAGTAGTATTTTTTCATCATCACGTGACCTACCCGCATCAGTTGCATCGATCCACTCCCATTCATGAATTCTCTTGCGGGCTATGAAATAGCGTAGCTTCCATACAGTGCACACTTCAGAATCTCGCCGGTAGTAGTAAGTCATCTGGGTACTTCTTGCATACTGATTTTCGAATTCTATCAATTCGGACATACTACTCGGCTCGCATACTGATTTTACCGTACTATATAGTATGGAAGTATATACTATATATGCATGTAGTAATAATTATAACAACAATAAATACATTAAAACATGTCAATATTGCTGGGTTTTCTTTTAAACACAACTCATTTTATCTTAAATGAGCATAAAATGTTACGAAAGCAACCGAATGCTTTCGCTATATTATTATTTCATTATATTATGAAAGAGATTCATTTGCTGCTCTTTAATCAGATTGTTTAAGTCATACAGTGGAAAAAAAGTCAATGCAATTTTATAACTTGATTCACTTTCTTTATAATAGCTAATAATTTGAATAGGTGAAACTGTTTTGCTATCCTTTGTAAATATAATCATAAAAAAACATATTACTGACTGTTTCAACTCTTTATTTACAATTATTATTAATTATCCTTTTACATTTAGCATTTACTAATGCATTATTAGCATCCAAAGTTGTGCATGTTAACATTTGTCATTTCACTGTGAGTTAACTAACAATTCTAATTACATTAGCAAAGAACAATAAATACTATATAAATAATGTATTGTTTATGTTACTACATTAACTAGCATTAACTAATGGATCATCACTTTACAGTGACACCAAATAAATAATTATGACTTTAAGGATGTAAAATGTTTCACTAGTGATGCTATTTGTGTCTGTATTATCATGTTATGATTCCGCATATACAGACAGACCCACAAAAAAAAAAAAAATGTCTTAAACTCTGGATTTTGGTGAAAGCGTGATAAAATCGTTAGCTGATGATAAAGGACAGAATCGTTTATTCACTTATTTGGTGATTTGTCTCCAGTGAGTGCAAAGATTTACAGAATGAACGAACACACACAACATATCAAATGAAATATAGCGGAATAGTGTTCAAAGGACATTAAGGGCAAAGGGTCAGAGCCAATATAACACTGACCAAGCCGGCCCTGCAATAAACTGCAAATCCATTAAGGCAAGTACTGCACACCAGACCCAACTTGGGCTGATTTTACAGGCAAACAGCAGTCCTTAGATTAAGTTGCACATCCTTTTGGGGCAGTTTTACATGCTCTGAGCGCTTGAATAAGTCTAATTAGCTTTCCAAAGCAGGACTGCCCGCTGTGTGGATGTAGATGGTGTGCACTCCTGCATTAGACTGAGCCCACATAACCACACACTGAGACGTCATACTGCAAGCCTGAGATCCTGCTGAGCTTCTGGAGAAAGGTTTGGTTTTCATTTCGCCTTCATCCAATGTTTCATGTGCCTTCGACAACAAGAGCGAGGAAGGTTACATTGAAATCATGCCAAGCTGTACTGATGTGGATCTTCAGGGATAAAAAGATTGATTTAAAAAAGGGAAAAAGAAGATGCAGGATGAAAAATGCTGTGAAAATTG
This sequence comes from Danio aesculapii, assembly GCF_903798145.1. NCBI lineage: Eukaryota > Metazoa > Chordata > Actinopteri > Cypriniformes > Danionidae > Danio > Danio aesculapii. The sequence continues at coordinate 40,517,859 of NC_079447.1, read as the reverse complement.
GCTTTACCTGTTATCATCACTTTCCTGATTATAACTTTACGGTGTTGGATAGATATTTTTAAAGGAAAAAAATAACATTATATGTATACGTTTTTTGTATTTTAAAATAACATAACACACACTTTCCCATTGCTTATTTCCTTAAGTAAATACAGTAAGCAATGCATTTAGTAACTTGACAAAAGTAGCTTGGGTGTAATATATTACACTCTTGAACAACTTTTTTTTAAGATACAAAATGTAAGATTTACTTTAAGAAAAATTATGTGATATACTATGCAAACTTTAGAACAATTTATGTTTTTTTTTGTTTGTTTGTTTGTTTGTTTGTTTTTTCAGAAATAATGTAGAAATCATCAGTGTAAGGACTTAACCATGCTATTAAAACAGTGTTTTACAAATTAGCTAATGCACTTAAAATACATATTAAAACATTTTTTTTTATTAGAAAACACAGTAAACAGTGTAACAGATCAGAGAGATGACAAAGGCGGATTAACAGAAAGAACTGGTATTTAATTTGACTTAAACAAACAATGTAACACTGATTAGAATTCTGGTGATTGTGGCTGTGCAGGTGGAGTGAATGAATCTGACGGTCTGGAAGGATTCCTCATAAACAGTCACAATTGCTAGAAAATGTACAGAACCAGGGGCACCGCTGGCCGGTACGAGCCCTATGACAATATGGTGCACAAAGATATAAGAGTGATGAGCAGGGGGATTGGTCAGATGTGGTCGCGGACGAAAGTGAAGAGCAAATTGGGGAGAAAGTTGGTTGGGCCCCCTAATAGCAACTCTGGGTAGAAATGGGAAGGGCCTTAGAATTGTCTTGTCCCCCCAACCCCCCTCTGCCACATCCACCCCCCTATACTACGGCATGTCACAATAATCATTATATATTGACTTATCTTGCAATACTGCGAGATGACCTCAAAATTTTTTTATCATTGCAATTTACATTTACAAATTCACAAATAATATTAAAGCTATTTTACTATTACATTTCTACTTCACCGATGACCATTTATAATTGAACATTTACATTGTACCTAATAGAACATTTAATAGTATATAAAAAAAAAAAAAAAAATATATATATATATATATATATATATATATATATATATATATATATATATATATATATATATATATATATATATATATATATATACCTTTTTAACTTCTAAGTGTAGATATAAATAACCAAAAGAATAAAAAAAATAGTGTTTATGCCTATTTGAATTATTATGCTGTTATATAATCATAATTAGTGGTATAAAATGATCTCAAAATAACAATAATATCGCTTATCACTACAATTTTTGTGAAAATATATCAAAATACAAAAACGTCTTATTGTGACAGGCCTTGACCCATGACAAGAACATGCATTGTATTGTAGGGACTTTTATTAATTACAGACTTTTACAATTTTACAATCCACAAACTTGGAATGTCAAATTTCCTGCTATATATATTTCCTGCGCTATGAGTGAAATAGTCATCAATTTGGCATTCATCTTGCTGTTGGAGGGTTTTAGTCCCTTTTCAACCACTGTGTATGCAATATATATGTAAAATCAAATGTATTCAACGACAGGAAAAAATGAAAAATGAGCATTTATTTATTTGAGCATTATTTTTATAAAATGTTAATCATATAAGTACACATGCAAGTCTCTGGCCATAAATAATATCAGAATATAATCATGGATGTCATGTTTAAGTAATATTTAACCTGTTTACCTTTGGAATAAAGATACGTTTTAGTAATCTAAATCACTAGACGAGAGAGTTTTTATCTTTCTCTTTCATCCACTTTCAACTACTTGCCTGTTTACTTTGAGGGGAGGGTACATGGACAATTTTTTTCAATCTGATAATGACAAATATGTTTGCAGTATTTGCATACAGACCAGAACACTGTTGCTTTATGTTAGAATTAACCAGAAAGAGACCAGTTTTTCACATACAGACAAAGCTGACTGTCGCACTTCTTAGTTTTTGGTTTATTTATTTTTTTGGGACTGTTTGAACACAAAAGCAATCAAATGTGACTTTAATGCCTTTGAAAGAAGTCAAAAGTGAACAATAAAATATGAACATTTTTACATAATCACCGGCCACTTTATTAGGTACATCTTACTAGTACCAGGTTGGACCCCACTTTGCCTTCAGAACTGCCTTAACCCTTCGTGGCATAGATTCAACACGGTACTAGAAATATTCCCCTGAGATTTTGGTCTATACTGACATGATAGCATCACGCAGTTGCTGCAAATTTGTCAGCTGCACATCCATGATGCGAATCTCCTGTTCCACGACATCCCAAAGGTGCTCTATTGGATTGAGTTCTGGTGAATGTGGAGGCCATTTGAGTACAGTGAGTACAGAAACCAGTCTGGGATAATTTGGGCTTTATGATGTGGCTCATTATCCTGCTGGACGTAGCCATCAGAAGATGGGTACACCGTAGTCATAAAGGGATGGACATGGTCAGTAACAATACTTAGGTAGGCTGTGGCACCATGCTCAATAAGTACTAATAGGCCCAAGATGTGCCAGGAAAATATCCATTATATATAAATATCCACACCATTACACAATCAACTCCAGCCTGAAACATTGAAACAAGTCAGGATGGATTAATGCTTTCTTGTTGATGCTAAATTCTGACCCTACCAAATGTTGCAGCAGAAATCACCAGACCAGGCAACGTTTTTCCAATCTTCTATTCTCCAGTTTTGATGAGCCTGTGCAAACTGTAGCTTCAGTTTCATGTTCTCAGCTGACAGGAGTGACACCGGTGTGCTAACAAGCAGTTGGACAGGTGTACCTAATAAAGTGGCCGATGAGTGTGTAATAAGAAAATGAAGGAAAAATTAAGGGTTGCTGAAAATGTCATTTGGAATACTTATCAAAATATATACAATATTTAAAGATAAAATTTATATTTTATATTTTAATATACTTCAATTTTAACAGATCAAATATAAATAATAATAAACATAAATAAATCATATATAAAATGATGTTGACTGAGAAGATAGTATATGTATATTAGTATTTGATTAATATTCCTCTGAGCCACACATTCTCTCTAAGACTGAAATCCTAGAATCACTGCATTTGAAAACTGATCATTTTGTTGTTTTCGAGAAGAGATAAGTCTTGATTATCTGAATAATGGACATGGCTGCTAAATTACATAAGGTAATGACCCTTTCTCCGAGTCTGGTGGAATGCCTGAGGGCTGTCTTTAAGGTTTACGTGTGAGAGAGAGCTAGAAAGAGGAATGAGTATGTGTGCCTATTGCCTTGTGATCAGGAGAACTTCACACGTTCTGGGATGTGAGGCTCCTGGCTAGGCTGTGGAATAATATTAATGATTTATGGGCAATTACATTAGAGCGCATGAAAAACAGAACAGACAGTTCAGTGGAGAAAATCACATCAGCCCACTCCTCCCTCTCTTCTTATCTCTCTCTCTCGCTCTGCTGCTTATCTCTCTCCATGTCTCTATCACTCGATTTCTCCCTCACTCTCATTCACTTTGCTATCTCTCTCTTTAATCCCTTGCTTATTTTTTTTCCTATTCAATTCATATATCTCCTCCAGTCTTTATCTCTCCATCCTCTCTCTCTCACCTCTGAGGTTTTCCAGGATTTCTTTTTTTTTATTATTTTATTTTATGTTTTTGTTTTGATGCTGTACGTTAATCTCTTTTTCCTGTTGCTGTCCCAACAGATTTTTCTGGTGTACTTGTAATTCAAATCTGCATGAGTGAACCGAGGGTTTGCGAGTCTCCCATACGGCTAGCAATCCTGTCCCTCATTGTGGATGAATATAAATCTGTCTGTTGTTGTCACCAGCAATAGAGTCTGTTTATATCGTGAGCCGTTTTTATTGCAGAGTGGAGATTATGACTGAATTTTTCATCCTCTCTCTCTCCCTATCTTTGAATGGCGTTTTCTATTGGAATTGAGAGAAAAGACTAGATTAAATTACACATAATGGGGAGGCCATCAGTAGAACATTTGTTCTGATTAATGACTAAAAAAGCAAATGGGTGAGTGAAAAATATCTCCAAATCGCTCTGCCAGATCAAACTGCGGCACGTCCGTGTTTACCGCTGAAAACCAGTCAATCTCTTTTTCCCCCACGCCAATAGCACTTTATGAATTATGGCAGAGGATATCTCATCACTGTGCAAATTTCTTTGCCTGGCTCTCCTCCAAGTCCTCAATTAGTCTGTGTATTCCTGCAGCTAGCGGCCCGGCAATACTTAGTCATTGATCAGGGCTTGGAAAGCTGCCCGGCGTGGTGCCATGGTGAAAGTCTGTGAGCGGAGCATGGCTCCATAACTTCCAGTTCCTTATTACCGCATGGATGAAGAGCGTGTTTGAATATGATTGACAATCATCTCAGGATCCCCGCTGGCACATTTATTCCCATGAGGTGATCAGAGGTAGTGTGTGTGTGTGATGTTTTTTTGAGAACATTGGGTGTTCATAAGGTGTGCATGTTTGGTTTAAGCGGTTTTATTCAGGTTGGCTTGTGAATTAATTGTTAAATGCAGAGAGGCAAAAATTGGAAAATTGAGCTCAAAGGGAGGGTAGAATAGTGCTTTGCTCTTCAGTGTCACCGGCTGGAAATATTATTTTACTTAAATCAAGAGTGCTTCCATTGTGCTTATTTTGACTTGCAGATTGTGAAGTTTGTTGGCATAGTTCTAGCTGATTGAATCTTTTGGGATTCATTTATTTGTGCTTAAGGCTTGTCTGTACAACAAATAACAGTTTTATAGTTGTTAAAAGCAAAATTCATGAAATTTGTATTAATTTGTTAAATTACAGACTGGTTTTTGTTTTTTGCCCATCTGTTAATACATTATTTTGATGGTTTCCCAACAAAATACTATAAGTATTTTTTCTTGTATGTCAACTTATTCTACTACATGTAACCCTACACTGCAAACACCTGTTAGTCAGTGTATTTGGTTTGGACCAAGAGCAACAACTGATACAGACCACACTGATTTCTTTGGTTAAACATGTTGAAATTAACAAAAATGCAGTCATATGACAACATACAGATCGCTCATCCGTTGTGTCATTAAACACATTTCTTAAACTGCTTTTCAAGAGTTCAGACTTAGCTGATGGTTAATAATAAAGTGTGTTTGGCACACTCTTCGGAGTGAGATCCCTGAGCTCATAAGATCCTTGAGCTCGAGGCTCCCTCCTGTTTGCAGGGCGTTGCAGGGGAGTTTGACCTCAGGTAGATCTCGAGAACTCACCTGCTGTTTATGGCTAATAAAGACAAATTAGGAATTGCTAAGGAGAAATATATTCAATTAAATTTATGTTTATTTCTACAGCGCTTTTACAATGTAGATTTTGTCAAAGTAGCTTAACATCGAAGTTCTAGTAAATTGAAATTGTGTCAGTGCAGTTTTCAGAGTTAAAGTTCAGTTTACTTCAGTTCAATTTGGCTTAAATTTCACTGCTATAAGTCCAAACACTGAAGAGGAAATGCCTTGATGTGCAGCTCCACAAGTCCCAAACCAAGCAAACCAGTGGCGAGGAACAAAACTTCACAAATTAATGAAAGTGAAGAAAAAAGCCTTGAGAGAAACCAGGTTCAGTTGGGCATGACCATTTCTCCTCTGGCCAAACTTCCTGTGCAGAGCTGCAGTCTAGGGGCATGGAGGCTGGAGAACACTGGACGTCCATCCTGGAGAAACTGCAGGTTAGGAGAGATTTACTGAGATATACTGCTGGCTAAGAGTTCATCTGTGGTGCCAATTTTGGTTTAGTCAATTCACTTATGTCGCATGTCTTTAGACTGTTGGAGGAACTGAGAAACCAGGGGAAACCTGGAGGAAACCCACATGAGCACGGGGAGAACATGTAAACTCGAAACAAAACGTCGACTGGCCTGGTAGGGACTTGAACCAGTGGCATTCTTGCTGTGAGGCAACAGTGCTAACTACTGGGCTGCTGTGCTGCTCTATCTAGCAAAATGGGGAGGGAGGGGGGTGAATGGGGGATTCTTCAAGGCGAAGATAACTGAGGGATGAAACTCTGGTTATTTATATTGACTTAGGAATGGTTTGATTAGTGAATCACGTATTAGCTAATGCGGGACCAGCCATGGTCAATCATAAGCACGCGATCTTCTCGAAATGAGTTTGTAGATAAACTTCACTTAGTTCACAATGAACATGTGCTAAAATCAAAGACTATAGAATACACAAGACATGTCACTCGTATAGTTTTTACTGGGCAAAAATGTAGCAAACGTTAGTATGGGGAATGAAGCCGTGCCTTCTAGTACAGGAGCCAATCATCGATCGCTATAGACTGAGGGTTCTCTGGGGGAGGGGCTCGAACCAGATGTGAGTTTCTGCAGATATTGTGTGAAATATGTGTGAAATATGTTTAGAAATGGAACTTAAAAGAGAGTTGTTGTTTAATGTTATTGGTGATTTCTAAAATTAAATTTAATTGTAAGCTTGGGAAGCAATTTCAGAGATTATGCTTCCCCATCCAAACAGAACACATGAGCATACTACCCAAGATGGCTGCAGAGTTAAATGACTTGCCTTAAAGGGACTTTGGCTAAAATTCCAATGGAACCACCAAAAGTAAACAAAGAGAATGGAAAAAGCCAACACACCACACACCTATTGTTAGTTTAGAGAGAGGACTGTGCTGGCTGGCTGTAAAAACAGTCATTGTATATTATTATGCAGTTTGTATGCATCAATTTCAGGAAGTATGAGCGGATTTAGCTGGAAAACAATGTTTTAATGTACTGCAAATAGTGACAAAATTTATAATCCAAAAATGTACAATACTTTTTGAGGTTGAGTTTGTTCAGGTTCGGAACATGTTCTCAACACTCCAGTGTTTATTTGAAAGTGTACTGAGACCAAGCAGGTCAGAATACACGTTTTGTCCACTTTTGGTGCTCACTTGAATGCAGCTGCTACACCTGCCCAAATGAACTGCGCTATGGAAAAGCAAACTTTATAGTGCAATTCAACTGAACTAAAAGAGGCAGGTGTGAAAGCAACCTTAATAAATGGTTAGAAGAACAAATATAAAATAGTTTTACCTAACAGTCTTTAAAGGCTCTTTTTTACAACAACAGTCTGATCAAATGTGTTTTTGTCTACTTCTGGAAAAGGTAGACAAGCTCTAAAGCTTTTAGACCTCGTTCAAGTGTGTGTTCAGTGTTGTCCATGTTTTAATATGCTGTTTAATGCCAGAAGAAAACAGAGCTTAATTCTCCGAAAAATAATGTAGTTGCAAAGTATAGTCAACAGTATATCTAAAAAAAAGAAATTCAAAATAAACCAAGCTTCCTCTTCATATGTAGTCCCCTGCTGAGTTCATTACCACTCCATTATTTTGTTCCATTAAGACTACATGTATAAAGTTTACTCCAAATCTACTAAACTTAGGAAAAATAGATGTTTCCATTTCTACTAATCTTAATAACGATCTGCACTGCATTTTTAGTGTAAGTATTATACATCATATCGATGTAGTAACACATGGCTCACTAGCATCTTTTACCTTTTTGTTTTCTTTGCTGTGATCACATATGCATTTGGTGTCTTTGGCTGACTAATACATTGTGCCTGTTCTACTGATAGTGGCGGTGAAGTAAGAGTCCTGTTTTACAGCAGCCGACTGCCATGTTTGACACTTCAGAGGCAAGTCTGATATTTCCACGCCTCGATTTTCAACTAGACATCACCCTGATGTATTGGCCTGACCTTTCTGCCTGCAAAACTCAAATTGGCTTGCCTTGTCTCCCCGTTCGAATGAGATAAACAAAGTCTTTGTTTTTAGCAACAGCTCATGATGGCTATTTCTTGTTAGCTGGGTGTTTTTTTTTCAGTGTACTGTATGCACACATCAGGAGAAAGATAAACACTGGCAATATATTCTCACATTACCACAAAATTGCTAAAGCGAGTAACATATTGCACTAGTCGGATTATCTGAAATTTACTTGATGTCTTTTTTGCAATATCTTTTCAGAGCTGTGCATTAGTGCTAAGCGTACTGCAACGGAAAGAGCCATTGCATAACATTACAGCTAGCATGTTTGGGTTTGCTTTTTGCATTAACACTTTCAACCGCTAATCTTCTTTTCGCACAGCTTTCCTGCTTGATTTGTCATTTCTCTATTGGGTTCTCTGTGAAGGAATTGTACAAATTGCACTTATTTTAAGCTTATTTAATGCAAAGTTCAGGTAGGGTCAAGTACGTGGGTGGCACAATGCATCTCTGTTCTCTCTGAAAAGCAAGGACAGTAGCATAACTATTGGATGATTGTATTCATAAAAAGCCAATTAAAGAACCTCGTGAAAAGGGTGAAAGTTCATTTAGATGGAAAGGTTTACAAGATTAAATTTCTGTCATTATTTACTCATGTCCAAACTCTTGATACAATCTTTTGAAAACAAATGAAGATTTTAAAAAGATTCAGAATACCCAGAAAGGGATCAAAAATAAGTCCAAATGAATGAATGGTTTAATTCAGATCCTCTGATGAGATTTCATATAATAATAACTATTTCATATAATAATTAAATTTTGGAGTTTATTGACATATACATTGAACAACAAACGTAGTCAGAAGCTTAACCATACTTCATGAGCAAGAACAATGCTCATTTTATTTATTTATTTATTTATTTATTTATTTATTTATTTATTTATTTATTTATTTAATTCATTCATTCATTCATTCATTCATTCATTCATTCATTCATTCATTCATTTATTTATTTATTTATTTATTTATTTATTTATTTATTTATTTATTTATTCTTTCATTCATTCATTCATTCATTCATTCATTCATTCATTCATTCATTCATTCATTCATTTTTAAATAGGAAAATATTAAAAGATAATCGGGCCTGACTCAGCATGAATGCTGTTTTTTCACCAGGTTCCTACTCTGCAGAACATAAAAACATACAGACACAGTTAATATCCAAATGTGTAAAGTAACAAATTGCAAATGCTCAATTTACTGTAATTGAGTAGTTTTTCTCAGGTATTGTCATTTACTAAGTAGTTTTAAAATTGTGTACTTTTACTTTTCCTTGAGTACATTTTAGTGCTGTACTGGTACTTTTATCCCACTTCTTTCCTTTAACCTGCAGTCACTACTTATTTTTTTTTCCTGTTTATTGGGATTAGAAAAATCAGTCTTGTGATTCCTGTCCAATCAAATCGAACATTGAAAGTAAATCGCATCATAATGAATTACCTCAAGGCCTGGGCGATTTATAATTGTTTGGAAGTATTTAAAGTGTCCAAGAACATGTCCAAAAACTTTACACATAATGACCCAGAGTCTGTTCAGATAACATGTCACTGATGGGAAGATGACGGATGTTTACTGTAACACGTCGTGATTTTGATCCTGGAACGTCAGTTTTGTTTGTTTGAGTTTCCTACTCCTAAATCCAACCTTAACTGTAAATTATTCCCAAATTCAGAGGGGAATAATGGTTGGATAACACTCATGTAGAAGGGCATAAACATAACCGTAAGCCTGAAACAGGTTGGTAGTTTAACTGTATGATGACCGAAATGGCCTTAAACAATAACTAAATGCACTACAGAATGTTACGTTTACACACACATCCACAAATTATATGCAAACGCATCCGCTCATTACAGCATAATACTCACTACTCTTGAGTACTTTTAAAAGGGCTACATTTTACTCATATTTTGAGTATTATTTGCAACAGATACTTTTAGTCTTGCACTACATTTTTGGGCAGGTAATGGTACTTGAGTATGATTTTTGAATACTCTACGGTACGAACGGTACAAACAAACACCAAACATACAAAATAAAGAGAAACAGGCTACTACTGTATATCAGTGGCTACGGTGATAGTTGACCATCAGATGATGAAGATTTGATCTTGAGGAATCTCAAATATGCTTGTGTGACTGGCAAGATTGAAAGAAGGAACTGTGACTGGCAAGAAGGAACCTCATTCATTCTCGCATGTCAAGTAAGCATGCTTGTGCTTATAATTTAAATGATTTAAGCACTATTTGCTGATCTTCATGTTTATTTCATTTGAATATATTATTTTCACATATGGTGCGATATGGTGGCGAGGTAGATAGTGCTGTCGCCTCACAGCAAGAAGGTCGCTGGTTCAAGCCTCGGCTGGGTCAGTTGGCATTTCAGTGTGGAGTTTGCATGTTCTCCCCGCGTTCGCGTGGGTTTCCTCCGGGTGCTCCGGTTTCCCCCACAAGTCCAAAGACATGTGGTACAGGTAAATTGGGTGAGCTACATTGTCCTCAGTGTATGTGTATGAACAAGAGTGTATGTGTGTTGCCCAGAGATGTGTGCAGCTGGAAGGGCATCCACTGCGTAAAACATATGCTGGATAAGTTGGTGGTTCATTCCGCTGTGGCAACCCCGGATTAATAAAGGGATTAAGCCGAAAAAAAAAAAAAATCACATATAAAGGGGTTAAACATGTTCATTGTTGGTGTCCAAAAATAATGAATCTAATCATAAAGCATCCAATAGTTAATTTCAAGAACATGTACACACTCTTATAGAAAACATTAGGTCTGGAGTTCACATATGCTGCATTTTTATAATGTAAAATTAGCATTTTCTAAATTGATCACACTGTTTACTATCAATTACCTACTTGTCATATGGCTTTCACATTATTTGAATTCCCAGGTGAACAAATTTAAACTTGGCAACTCAGCAAAATACAAAAACCACTTGGCACTGGCTTGCTTTTCTGATGTCCTGCATTTGTATGAGCAAAAAAGTGTAGTTTGACCACTACTTGGTGCAATGCAAATGGTGACAATGCAAATTTTGGGGTGAAGAAAACCATTAAGGTACAGTTTACATGCATACAGTTGAAGTCAGAGGTGGGTAGTAATGAATTACCTTTACTTCGTTACATTTACTTGAGTAAAATTGTTGCGTAATTTGTAGTTTTTGAGTACATTTAAAGATATGTGCTTTTACTATGTGCTTTGGTGGCTTTCCTCCATTATTGTCGATTGATGATAAATAAGATTTTTATGACTTGTTCACAAATATTGCGAGGTGCCGCGTTGGAGAGGTTGTGTCACAGGAGGTTCCCATAGAGATGAGCGCACACATCTGTGTTGTAAAACATGCCGGTTTATGGGATCAGATAAATCATGGCCTTAAGTTCAGTCTAAGTTCAGCCCTCATGTTTTTAAACCAAGATGTTGAAAATAATAGCTTCATAATGTTATAGACTATGTAAATTGAACTGACATCGCAACAAATACATCAGTTCCAGCTCCAACCTGAAAAAAAAAAAAAAAACACAATGATTTGAACCCTATTATTGGTCATTAAAACAAAATTTCTACACATTTTTAAACATAATAGTTTTAATAACTATTTCAAAGTATTTTAAATTAACTAATTTATTTTGAGGGTGACACAGTGGCTCAGTGGTTAGCACTCTCGGCATCAGGAAGATCGCTGGTTTGAGTCCCGGCTGGGTCAGTTCTGTATGGAGTTTGCATGTTTTCCCCATGTTCCGGTTGAGTGTGTATGAATGTTTCCCAGTACTAGATTGCAGCTGGAAGGACATCCGCTGTGTAAAACGTGCTGATTAAGTTGACGGTTCATTCTGTTGTGGCAACCACTGATGAATAAAGGGAATAAGCCGAAGGAAAACTAATCATTTATTTTGCCTTTGCCATGATGACAGTAAACACATCTTTGATACCGTAAAGTTGTTTTGTTTTTTTAAACTACTTTCATTCCAACCAAACCAAAATAAAATAAAACTTTCTCAATGAATGAATGAATAAATGCATGAGCGAATGAATGAATTAATTAATTGCTGTTTTAGGTCCCACTTTTTTATGGCATAGACAAAAACATTCTTCAAAATAGCTTGTTAATTACAAGTATCTTGTAAATTCTTTTTTTTTTATGGCTTAGTCCCTTTATTAATCTGGGGTTGCCACAGCGGAATGAACCGCCGACTGCATCTTGTGAATCTGCAAAATAAATAAAGTGAGCTTATTCTTTAATCACAAGAAAGTGGCTAAAAGAGTGATAGCGATCCATGTGCAGGTCTTCAGCTACTGTTTTGGAGGCTCCGCAAAGGGCGGACAGCTGATGCTATGGTTGGAAATGGGGTAGAAACCCAACGTAATGGCTTATCACAAAGGCTCTCCCCCGTGACAACTTATTGATGGACTCTATTTGGTCTTAAATGGCAACTCTGCTCCTTTTACTAGTGAGAGATTGAGAGACTGGAGCAAGAGAGAGAGAGGGGGGAAAGAGGGGGCAAGGAAAAGAGTGATGAAATGAAGGAGATAAAGATGGAAATGAACTGTGTGGTGGAGATTCTGACCACTCAAGTGTTTCTGAGCCAGGCCGCTCTTATTGCATCCTTCAGAGATATGTTTGTATGCCGAAAAGATTGCTCGCTCTCTCAACTGCAGATGTCACATACTTATGAAATGTAAAAACACTCATCTTTTTTTCCCTGCTTCTCATCACTGGGGAGATGTCTGGTTTTTTAAAATTAATTTGAAGACTTCTCTTGGATCGCATCAGGGAATTACCATTCGCTCTCTAATTAATCCAAAACAATGCTGGGTTAGTGAGCCATGCACATTCAGTCCAGAAATCTAAATGAGACCAGCAAAGGTTAACAAGCTGATAGCTCATTAATGTAAAGCCCTATGTTTATTCATGGGCAATAATAGCTGATAATCATGATAATCATAGATAAGGACATTGATGTGCCATTCACACTGTGAGCTGTGTTTTGATGCAAACGCTTGTTTCGGAGATGGGTAAGTTTACTAGAAAATGAAACTGTGCAATCAAGTCCTGTTGATTGGCTAAGTACATGTATAATTTTCCTTACTGTTTACTGTAGAATTATAGATTTTATATAATAAATACGCATGCGACCCCTGACCACAAAACCAGTAAAAAATATACACTCACCGGCCAATTTATTAGGTACACCTTACTAGTACGGGGTTGGACCCCGTTTTTTGCCACCCGTTTCACCACATCCCAAATGTGCTCTATTGGATTTAGTTCTGGTGACTGTGGAGGCCATTTGAGTACAGTAAACACATTGTCATGTTCAATAAATCAGTGTGAGATGATTCACACTTTTTGACATGCCTCGTTATCCTGTTGGAAGTAGCCATTAGAAGATTGGTACACTGTGGTCATAAAGGGATGGACATGGTCAGTAACAACACTCAGTAGGCTGTGGCGTTGACACGATGCTCAATAAGTACTAATGGGCCCAAGATGTGCCAAGAAAATATCCCCCACCCCATTACACCACAATTTGAGTTACTGTTGCCTTTCTATCTGCTCAAACCAGGCTGGTCATTCTCCTCTGACCTCTAGCATCAACAAGGCATTTGCGTCCACAAAACTGACGCTCACTGGATATATTTTTTGGACAATTCTGTGTAAACTCTAGAGATGGTTGTGTGTGAAAATCCCAGTAGATCAGCAGTTTCTGAAATACTCAGACCAGCCCATCTGGCACCAACAACCATGCCATCATGCCAAAGTCACTTAAATCACCTTTCTTCCTCATTCTGATGCTCAATTTGAACTGCAGCAGATCATCTTGACCATGTCTACATGCCTAAATGCATTTAGTTGCTGTCATGTAATTGGCTGATTAGAAATTAGCATTAACGAGCAGTTGGACAGGTGTACCTAATAGAGTGTCCGATGTTAAGATATGTATATGTTTGTGACTGAGTTACAACTATTGGAAATCTGTAATCCAAGGGTTCAACAAAATCTAAATATTGAGAAATTTCTATTAATGAAGTGCTTAGCAATGCATATTACTAATCAGTAGTAGGCATCAATTACAATTTACAGTAGCCTATTTTATGTCTTCATGGATGATAATCTTTACTTTAATATTCTAATGGTTTTTGGAATAAAAGAAAAATCAGTCATATTGAGCCACTTACTCACTCACTATCCTTCAGCTTAATCCCTGATTTATTAGGGGTTGCCACAGCAGAATAAACCACCAGTTACTCTGCAGAGGATACCCATCCAACCCCAATTATTTTTATCCATACAGTTTATTTTGGCCATTGCCAAAAATATACCCATGCAACATAATACATATGTTATGTGGTCCAGGGTCACATATAGACATTATACTGTTTAAAAACAATGTTACCATATAACACTGTGTAAAGATGTAATTGTGTAAAACACATATAGACAAAACAAAACATTTTTGGTGTTCAGATTACAATACAATGAACTTCAATAGAATGCTTATTAGGTTCCTTGTTTTACATATAATTTGAACACTTCTTGAATGAAATAAATGAGATGAGTAAAGGGAAGTATGAGCTGATTTTTACTTTCTCTGAAAAAATGTCTGAAGAATTTTTAATTAACAGTAATGGATTAACTAATCTGGGCAGCTTGGTGGCTCAGTGGTTAGCGCCTCACAGCAAGAAGTTCACTGTTTCGAGTCATGGCTGGGTCAGTTGACATTTCTGTGTGGAGTTTGCATGTTCTCCCCGTCTTGATGTGGGTTTCCTCCGGGTCCTTTAATTTCCTCCACAGTTCAAAAACATGCGGGTATAGGTGAACTGAATAAACTAAATTGGCCGCAGTGTATGTGTGTGAATGAGTGTGTATGGGTGTTTCCCAGTACTGAGTTGCAGCTGGAATAAGCTAGCGGTTTATTCCGCTGTGGCGACCCGGGATTAATAAAGGGACTAAGCCAAAGGAAAATGAATGAATGAAGGATTAATTGAACTGATTATCTTTAAACTGATTTGCACTACTTGTATAATTACAACATATACTATACAATATTACATGCCAAGATTTTAAAGTACGAAGTATATTTGAGTCATTCTAAGCTGTCATTAATAAATCAGTTAATGCACATATTGTTGTGGGCTTTAAAACACATTTAAACAGCCGCTAAAACCAAAGTCACAGCAAGGTCAGGTTATAATAACTATATGATGGAATCCCAAAGGAAAAATTAGTTTGTACATTCCACCTACATTAAGACTGTGTCCACACACACACACACACACACACACACGCACGCACGCACGCACGCACGCACGCACACACACGCACACACACGCACACACACACACACACACACGCACACACACACACACACACACACAAAACGTTTTTCCTGCAGTGCTGCTCAGTCTCCTCTGCCCGTCGGCCCTGTAGTCCTGCTAAGCCAGCTCATTAGAATGCGTATGACATGTTAATGAGAGTCAGTTTCCGGGCGACCACACACTAATACTCATGAATATTTAACCAAGGAGCGGGAAGATTATATAGAAGAAGAAAGAAGTGAATCGAAAAACAAAATCTAAATCACACTAAGCTAGGCAGTGTGAGCGATTTTGGGAAACGATGTGAAGCAGATGCACAGACTAGCAGAAAACAAAAGAAGCTGAAGGAGAGAAGTCATATTTCTGAAAAGCTATTGAAGTCCCAACTGAAGTGCATTGGAATGTGCAGCTTTGTTTAATGTGTGATGTGATTTCAACAGAAATATGAAGGCGAGGCGGAGCATATCAAGAAGCTCCAGAGCCAACAGTGTTTTGTTTATATTACAGCTCTGCCAGCCAGAGACATTGAGCTAAAGCACACCTGACTCATGAAAACTAGTCTATAATAGCAATGCTGAGTCAGTATAAATGTTTCTCTGCTTTAAAATGCACAGCTCAGACTCATTGTAAATGCAAAATGTAAAACGTTCCTCTGGGTGCGTTATGTTGCATGTTTCAGATGACAAATCCACTAGAGGGTGCTGTCTACATTTTTTGTGAATCTGAAATCATGGTGAGTTTGTTTGTATGTTTCAGATACATGTTCCTTGTTGTACACATCCACGAGAAGGCGGGGCTTGTTGTACAGATAAGCTACACAATCACCAACTAAAGTATTTCCCAAACCCCAACCAATAGTGTTTTCAGAAGCAAATGTAAGAGAAAAATATGTTATGACCACATATTTTTACCTTGATTTTTATTTTTATCTGCATGACAAGTGATCGTCATGACAAATACAACACAGTGAAAATTGGACTATCGAGCAAACTAACAATGCCAGAAAAAAAATGACATATGGACATAGATACATAGGTGCTCCAAACATATTTGATTAAAAATCATAGAGATCATTAAGTTGTTTTGTGGTATTTATTAGATGAACTGCACAAAAAAGTTCTGTATTTGTCAATAATATGTCCCTGTAAATATCATTACTGTGAAAGGGAACAAAAGTTGGCGTCATACTGCCCCATAGTGTTAATCTTTCCTAGAAATAGCAGTAAAATGTTTAAAGGTGCTGTAAGTTTCTTTTAAAGCAGAAAAATACCATATGTTTGCAGATATTTAAGAAACATGCTAAGTGAACATTGGTGTTTATCTGAAAAACAATGCTGAAGTCAGATATTCTGCTTTGAAAATGGACGTTTCGTGCCGAAACTTTTTGTTTCTTTGAACCTGCCTAATGCCAGTTTAGCCAATTATATTTCAGCACTCCGAGTTACCTTGGTGGAAAACCACATATTTCATTCATTCAGTCGGAAAGGCTCTGAAAGCATGTGTCCGTGACTGAAATGTGATCAATAGTGGACAGAAGCAGACTACAATATGGGACGCAGATTTAGAGTTTCACATGAGGTTATTATTAGCAAATAATATAAATATTACTAGTGAAAACATTAGGTGAGCATGTTACATTGTAACCGTGCGTCCCAACAACACACTACTTGATAAGATTTGCAGTGATAAGTAATTTGGCTGTTTGCACCAGATGAAACATGACAGACATTTAAATATAGTCATTCAGAAGCACAGAATATGCACTCACTCACAAAATGGTAAGGTTTATAATCCAATTAATACCAATTCCAATCCAATTAATAAACCTCTTTAACATTATTAAATGTACATGCTGAATCACTGTGTTGGTTTTGAGTAATGTTAACAGTTCTAAAGTTCAATATCACATGGCGAACTATCTGCTGCTGCTTTCAGGAGTTGTTGTTTTCTGTCGTTCAGCTGCAAGAAATAGAAACCGTTTCTACAATATCAATTTGAGGTGTTGGGTACAACAAAAACTCCTTTTAATATGGAAAATATTCCTTCTATCACGTGCTGTTGCTTTTATATAGAACACAACTTAAATCAGCATTTAGCCTCAGTCATCAGACTCGCTCCTGTTGGTCAATCTGGCAACCTGCGCTTGCATTTGTTTTGATCCAGGAACGTAATACCTAGTTTAACCACTGGGTGTCAGACTTACATACTGCACCTGTATGTACATTTTTTGAGTTTCACAAAAATGTAGGCTGATGCACATATTTCCAATGTCTTGAAAATACAGCATAAGGAATATGAATCTGATACATGTTCATGTCTTTGGGTTGACGCAAACCAAAGCAAACATTGTCTGAATCTTTTATTCCCTATACTGTCGTGTGCCATTTATGAAATGTAAAATTCAATTGTGTAACAGACCTAATTTTTTATTTCATGTTTTTTTTATTTTCAGTGAACACCATTATCAGCAATGGCAAAAACTATTTTTCAGTTTCATATTTTATTTTATACAACAGTTCTGTCTGGTTCTTAAATCTGAATGGCTGATTGACGTGCGATATTCTGCAAATAACAGCACTCGTCCAGCCTCTTCACCCATCACCCTTGTGTATTACTCCGCCCACATAAAGCAACAAGCAGAGGATACTCTACAGTTTGACAAATATTACTGCCGTTGGACAACATAATGTACTTTTGAGGCTTTTTTAGTTGAGAATGTAGTTGTTTAGATTGCAACTATGCAGTTTATTTATAAGGATAGTTCCATTTTAAATATCTAAATATATCTAAAATATAATAAAATAAAAATCTAAAATACCTAAAATATCTTGTGCGCTATTGCTAGGGCCAGACGGAATCTGCTGACATTTTTTGCTATTTCTGTGCAGAATTTTGTTAAAAATCTGCGGATTTATGCAGAATGATTTTGGAAGTATCATAACTAAAACCTTAATATTTGAACTAAAAAAGTAATACTTTTTTAACTTGTGTTTAATGTTGACAATGCAAATTCAATTAGATCCACTTTATTTGGTAAGTCTTCTATATAATATATCTACTAAAAGACAGAAAATATTACTTTACAAACTGTATTGTGAATAAATTATATTATCATTTTCATATTAGTCAATTTTATTACTGAAATTAATTTAAAAATTGAATAAATATAAATTTACACACATTTACATAAGTAAATAAACAGAATCAATGATGGCCCAAAAATATGCGGAATTCTGCACGCGCAGATTCCGTGTGGGCCTAGCTATTGCTCATTTCTACTGTCGAACTATCATGTTTTGGTTCCAATGAAGAATTGTTGAAAATAACAGTGCAGTGCATTTTCCAAGGTTTCTCATAGATAGATGAGAGTACATACATGTAGTTTCAACATCCTAGGTTTTAGGTTTCCTTTCCTCAATGCTTTGACTAATAAATGTACTATAGAGTACAGAATCAGATCAACACTATACTGGTCACCGTTTTGTTTAGTTTTTTCTTATATTTTCAAGTGTTTGGCCATATATAGGTGATATACAGTAGTCAAAATGAAGTGGTTCAAAACCTATTGTCCTAAAACTATTGAACAACATCCATATTTGTCTTAGGGCAGTTTTGAAAAACCTTTTTGATCCACTTCATATGTTGACTACTGTATATGCTCAGTTTTATGCAAATAACATAAAGGTTAAGTGCATCAATACATATATAGCACTGAGGTGCTCACGGTGACCTGAGTTTGATTTCTGCACTGCAAAAAATGCTCCACACAATCGATTTGTGTTGGGACAAGGTGAAGGAATTAAGTTACTGTATTTATTTTTACAAATGTAAGTGGAGTGAACATAACACAATTAAGTTGTCCCCACAAAATAAGTAGTTTAAACAAATCTATTTTTTGCAGTGCGTCTCTAGGTCCTCTTCCAATCCTTCCTCTCTCTGTTCCCAATGCTGTAATTTCTGTCTGTAATCTTCACTGTTCTATTCTAATAAAGGTGAAAACCCCTAAGGATTTATTAAAAACCTGATGGAAAGTTAAAGTTCATGATAATGCTATAAAATAAATAAATAAGTGATTCTTCAAATATCATTGATCTGCGAAAGTGAGGAATTGAAAGTTTTGAATTATTACATCTCTTAAATATGAAATTGTTTTTGACTTCCGCACACTACCTTATAGATAAATTTAACACTAGCATATTGGTATTAAAAATAAATCCCCCCCAAAAAATCCTTTTGATTTCAGGGGAACTGAAATTTGTGACTTTGTGGAGGGAATATGAAAATGGATGGCAGTAAAGACGAATAGAAATAGCAAGTAAAATGAGTAGCAGCGTCTAATCTAGCGAGAGACCTTGGAGGTGCCTGTGGAGACTGCAGGCAAACTGCCGGCCGGGAGGCTTGGGGATTTTAGATTTTATTAGTCGTCCTGTGAGAGGGTTTTAGAGGACTGTCTCCTTCATTTTTTTTGCTCTTCTGTCGTTCTCGAAGTCATTCCGCTAGACTTTTCGAAGCGACCGTTTTCACATGGAGATGGATTGAAACGTTTCCGCTAATAGTATCTTGGCTGTCTGAAGGTAGAATTAATCTTCACTCTTCCCAAATAAAATCACACCCCTTCTCTCTTTATTTTTCCCCCCTTTTCTTTTAACCTTTTTCCCACCTTCCACATCTCTCGCATATCCTTTCTCTTTCTCTGCGCTTCCTCATTTGCTCTTGCTGCTCTCATTCTATCAGGGAGTAGGTTTTCTGTCTCTCTGGCTGAAGAGTTTTGGTGAACTTTTAAACTATGAGCTGGTCATGCTTTGAAGTCAAACTTTGAATGGTCCAGGGGAGCTGTAACACTAATGGACACGCATACACTTTAGAATTTCCAGATTGTTTGATTAGAAATATGTATATTTAAAAACAAAAAACAAAACAATAGATTGTTTCAAATGACAAAGGTTCTTTTTAAGGGTTTGTGTATAATTTGTTGTGTATTTTCCTAATTTAAAAATAAAAGTAGAGATTGGATGTAGAGATGAAGAAATTACAAGTGAGCATTAATAATTTCTTTAAAAAAATTAATTAGTGCTTTCATGTTATTTTTATTTTTAAGACGAGATCATTCATTTATGTTTATTGTTTGTTTTATATTGAGTTTTAAGTTATTTTAGAATGTGTATTTTTTAATATTATTATTTTTATAGAGTTTAATTTTGTTTTAAGCCATTTTAAGCCACTGATTTTATTTTAAGCATATTTAAAACTATAAAAGTTATATGCTAACAATTTTCTGATATTTATTTTATATTTATTTTTTTGCTATGTTGCTAGTTAAATAATTTTTAATTCAATCACTTAGTTATTATTATTATTATTATTAATATTATTATTATTATTATTATTATTATTATTATTATTATTACTACTACTATTATTCTATCTATTATTATTATTATTATTATTATTATTATTATTATTATTACTATTATTATTATTATTATTATTATTATGAATAATAATAATAATAATAATAATAATAATAATAATAATAATAATAATAATAATATTTATAAATATGTAATATATTTTGCTCTTGAGTTCTCAGCACACCAAAATTAGTAATTGTGTCCTCTGCTTGTTGGCAAGTAAAATGACACATAGATAGGGCAGTGACTGCAGTTAATGTTACTACTGAACTTAATGGCCTTCTAATGGTGTCTGGGAGCAATTGCAGTTTACAGAGAGACACATGCATGAGAAATAATGCATCTGACCAGGTCCCATCACTTCAGCTGAAAGTTATCTCCGTACGTCTGTGTATGTGTGTGTGTGTGTGTGTGTGCGTGTGTGCGTGTGTGTAGCAACTGGGATGCTGGGAAAAAAAAGTAAAATAATGACCGTAAAATTACAGAAATTTACTGTAAAAAACGGACAATAAATCCTTTCATAATTATTTTAAATAATGGATCATTTAGATCTCTATTCACAATCTGTGGCATGGTTGGACATTTTCTTGACCCCATAATTACATTTTGCAATGTATATTTGATTTATCAAGGCTGAAAGTGGTGTTCATTAAATGTTTTTGATTTTAAAATATGTAATGTATTTATAGAGTCTTACAGTTACTAATTAGATTTATTACATACCAAAATGATGAGTAGATTTATTTTTCTTTCAATGTATTATTAGGATGTTTTAAATGACCCTTACCATAGTTTACCTTTATTTCACCTTCCCTTCATACCTTTTAGCCTTTCAACTCAATGTATTTCCTCTTTTAGAAGGACATTTCTTGAGAAAAAACTCCTGTATGTGTGTAAATTAATGTTGTAAGCACATCATTCTTGACTGCATACCAAGATTTAGGCATCATTTATTTGCAAATTGCCGATAACATTTATAGTAATCAGTTCTGAACAGCCTCCAGTCATAGATTGAGGTGTTGGCACCTTCTGGAGATTTTCATTAAGCGATTTCTCCATTAGATGTGTGTATGTTTGTGTGTTTCCGCTCTATACATTTTCTTTTTTTTAATAGTACCCAGTAAGAATCAATCCCCTCACAGTGCTCGTTGTCATCATTATGAGTGATTTATGGACTCTGATTTTTCATCTTATTGTTCTTATTCTAATGTTTCAGCAAATCTCAGCTCTAGCAACAGATTTTTTTTTTTTTCGTATAATAGTATATAATGGATGCAACAGGAATTCTTATAACAATAGCTTGCACAGGAAGAGAATCTCTATAGGCCTTTAGTGATCCACAATATCCAAGATAACTTAGGAAGTGTATCACATTAACACATTCATATATGCTTTATACTGTATATTAAAATCTTGTCAGGCACATTTGTGATTTAATAATCATTTTACAACACTGTGAAAAAAAATTCTGTAATTTTACGGTTTATTTCCGGCAACTGGGATGCTGGGAAAAAAAAAAGTAAAATAATGAATTTAAATTAAATTAGAGAAATTTCCTTAAATTAAAATTTCTGGTAAATTTCTGTAATTCAACCTCTGTTATTTTACAGTAAATTTCTGTAATTTAACTACCGCTATTTTACTTTTTTTTTCTGACATCTCAGCTGGCGGAAATAAACCGTAAAATTAAGGATTTTTTTTTTACAGTGTACATAACCTATTAGTCAGCACCCTAATTATGGGGATGTACACATACATAACTTAAAATGGTAGCAGTTTTTGATCCCAGTGAGCTACAAACACAAATAATTGTTGGAAAGAAGACACATTGAGCTTTACTATGGTTCATCTAGAGTTTTCAGCCCAAGACCCCCAAAATAACAATGCCAGTGACTCGCGACCCCCAATATTCTCTGAGGTGGTTATAAATATAAACCTTGCAAACAACGGTGCATACATACCAATAGGCCCAAGTCTATTCATCGTTTAAGTTTGGAGAACGCCATTCAGGGACCATCCTCCATGTTCAGTAGTGGACTTCTGCTAAGAGTTTTTTGAGACTGTGTACTTCTCTGTGTGATTTCTGTGTACTTTATTCCTCATTGTCAGAGGCGTGTTAATGACTTAACCATTAAACTTTGCTGAATAATTTGGTCAAAGTTTACATTCAAAGTTTAGGTATCTTTGAAAAGAAGACACTTTGGGCTTTACTTTTTATCATCTAGAGCAGGCATGGGCAAACTCGATCCTCGAGGGCCGGTGTCCCTGCATAGTTTTGCTCCAACACTAATCAAACACACCTGAACACCCTAATTAGTGTCTTCAAGATCACTAGAAAGCTACAAGCAGATGTGTTTGATTAGGGTTGGTGCAAAACTATGCAGGGACACCAGCCCTCCAGGATCGAGTTTGCCCATCCCTGATCTATAAGCCTCAAAAAGTGAAAAAATATAAACAATTTATGTAATTATAGTAATGCAAAAAAGAATAAAAGCACCACAATGTTTTATTATTTTATAAACAAATATATGAAATAAGTCTATACCATATTTAAGCATCCCAGTGCGGCCTAAAATAATTAATTGTCATTTACATTTTTGTTTTTCCTTTGGTAACACTTTACAATAAGGTTACATTAGTTAATGTTAGTTAATTATTTTACTAACATGAACAAACAATGATCAATACATTTATTGCTGAATTTGTTCATGTTAGTTATTAAAAATACAGTTGTTCAGTGTTAGTTCATGTTAACTCATGGTACACAAATTAATGTTAACAAGCATGAATGTTAAGAATGTTAAAATGCATTAGTTATAGTATTGTTCATAATTAGATCATGTTAGTAAATACATTGACTAAAGCAAGGCAACCCAATTGTAATACTGTACACATACAAAAACAATCCAGTTTAGTAGTACTTGTGCAATTTAGTAGAAATGCAATGAAATGCAACTGCAGACTCTCAGCTTTCATTTGAGGGTATTTAAATCCAAATCAGGTGAATGGTGTAGAATTTACAACAGTTTGCATATGTGTCTCCCACTTGTTAAGGGTCCAAAATTAATTGGACAGAATAATAATCATAAATCAAACATATTTATGGACCTAACAGTACATACATTTCAATAAGCACAGGTCAAAATATGTATGTTTATTCTTTTTACATGATTACGTTACTTAACCGTGTTTATAACATACATATACATATAACATTCATGTAACATTTTTTAAATGCAAGTATTAAACAATTAACGCTTCACTTGCATGTGCTTTCTTCACATATAATCATATATAATCATGTTTTATTTAATTTGTTGCAAGCACCAAAACAGAACATCTCAGTTTGACGCACATGCAGCAAAATATGATCATGCATAGCATATAAGCTATACTGAACTGATGTAACACACTCATCCAGCTTATACGTTTGGACTGGAGCAAGACATTTTGATGTGCATGAGGTGTTAGGGTGATTTTAAGGGGTGATTTCCCCCTTCAGTGATTGGTCATGCCTTGTCAGTCTTATGGATGAAGGGGTGGAGCTGAGCACTGCTGCTGGACAATCACTGTAACTCATTAGTATTGACATTATCACTGAAGAAACCCTCTATCACATAAGCAGCAGGTGGAATGAGCCACTGCACGGTAACACAAATACTGAAGGGTTTAATGAGTCCATTTAACTGCAATTTCACTGTTTGGACATGTGTGGGTGTGCTGGCTAATAAAGCAAAAGGCTCATTAAAATTCTAAAATATTGTGTTTTTTTATTATAAGTTTGGCAGAATGGTTTATGAGAATGTACTGTTTGGGGATATTAGATATAATAAAAATGTATAATAATATGTTAATATATAATAGTGTTGTAAAATATATGTTTCTAAAAGATTTTTAAAAACAAAAAAATAATGAATAAATGAATAGTAGCAGCAATAATAATAATAATAATAATAATAATAATAATAATAATTATTATTATTATTATTATCATTATTATTATTATTATTATTATTATTATTATTATTATTATTATTATTATTATTATATGCATAACACAGATATTCATTAATTTTCCTTCGGCTTAGTTCCTTAATTATCAGGGTTAGTCACAGCGGAATGAACCACCAACTATTCCAGCATTTGTTAAATGCAGCGGATGCCCTTCCAGCCGCAACCCAGTACTGGGAAACACCCCTACACACTTGCACAGCGACCTTCTTCCTGTGAGGCGACAGTGCTTACCACTGAGCCACCATGCCGCCCATAACACAGATAGTAGGCTGCAAAATATATTCTTATATGCAAGTAATATAAGTGTCTTACTATTTTAAATGGTTTCTCAAAGATCATGTGACGCTCAATACTGGAGAAATAGATGCTAACGCTTCAACCATCACAGGAACAAATGAGATTATAGTTAACATTTCACAATATTCTTGTTTTACAGTATTCTTTGATCAAATAGAAGCAGCATTAGTAAACACACACACACACACTAGGGCTGCACGTTATTGGAAAAAAAAACGGACATTACAATATTTTATTTTTCTGCTATATACCAGCCTGATCTCACGAGAAAACGTAAGTATTTTACGTTTTGTCAGTTTAATGGCTAATTCAGTCGAGTTCAGTCGTACGAAATTGTACGATTTTAAAAAGGAGGCGTGGCACCTAACCCCACCCCTAAACCCAACCGTCATGGGGGTATGAGCAAATCGTACTAAATTGTATGAATTAGATCGTACGAATTAGCCACTAAATCAAAACGTTACGAATTGCCGTAAGATAGTGTTGGATATACATATCCATATGATATACAATATGAATATACCTAAATAACTCTACGTGTAAAGAATTCATACAGCGTCATGAACAATTTGCAAGCACAGATGAATACAATAGAACAAAGATTTAAATAATAATTGTTTTATGGTTTTCCGTGGAGTTTAAGAACGTAAATTCAACATTTGTCAAATAACACTGTATTGTCTTAATTGTATGAATAATTTCATACAATTTAATCTTTGTTTAATCTCTAAACTTCAGAATTTCTTGGTTTAAGTTTGCTCAATATCTTAGTCACTGTTCCTTAAAACACATTTCATTCTATTAGGGTTCAAGTTTGAGATCACTCCACAAATCATGTTCTGAAATCTGGTCATTATAATCACAATTTAACAATGCAGATCCTGGGATGTGACTATTGCAGTTTCGCACATTGCAATATTGATGCTTAAACAATATATTGTTCAGTACTAACACACACACATAAATTTTTTTTTTTTTATTCATAAATACATATTTTAGTTATATTTTGTTATATACTGTTCAATTCGATTCATGTTTATTTCTGTAGCATTTTTACAATGTATATTATGTCAAAGCAGCTTAACATAGACGTTATTGTAAATTGAAAATGTGTCAGTCCAGTTTTCAAGTCCAGTTGAATTTCAGTTTAGTTCAGTTCAGTGTGGTTTAATTTTCACTGCTGAAAGTCCAAACACTGAAGAGCAAATCCACCGAAGCTACCAAGCAAGCCAGTGACAACAGTGGCAAGGAACAAACTTGGCGAAGTGAAGGAAAAACATTTTAGAGAAGCCAGGCTCTGTTGGGCACAACCACTTCTCCTCTGGCCAAACTTCTTGTGCAGAGCTGCAGTCTAGGCACCAGAGGTTGTAGAACGCTGAGTGTCTATTGTGGAGAACTGCAGGTGTGAGTAGGTCACCGGCAGGTGATCAGGCTGGCCAACAAGATCAATGCGGAGACTCATCTGTCACTGTGTCTCACGCTTTCCGCTCCTCCATGACCACCACAGCATCAGCTCAGGGTATGGCCTGGTCCAGGATTATGGATACCTTGGTATCATTTCTTCACAATTCTTGGATTGCATCAATCATGCTGCATAATCTCTGGGAGCCTCGTGGAAGAGTATCACCAGGTGGAAATAGAGAATAAAGAAAATAATTAGCATAGCTGCTGTTCATAGCGTATTTAAACGAGATGCAAACATGAAGTGTTTTTAAGCTGAATACTAGTATCTTTACAAAATATCTATTAAAGTACTATGTACTATCATCATGGCAAAGATTAGAAAATTATTAGAAATGAGTTATTAAAACTATTATGTTTAGAAATGCGTTATATATATGAGCAATATCACACGAGTAGCAGTGCGATATGGCTGTATATCCGAGTGCCGATTGCCTTAGGGCCCCACCAGTGCTGATATAATGCCATATCACACTGCTAAGAGTGTGATACTGTGTTTATACAACAGTTCGACGGCACAGTCTTGTATATAAAAAAGAAAATCAAACACGGAGAGTCTAAAACCCTTTTGTATTTGGAACTACTTTCTTCCGCCATTCATTCACATCTGCTGCTGATGTCAGAACAGCAGAAGCCGTTACTAAATCACCAACGTCACTTTAGAGCTAGTATTTGAATGATTCTCTGTAGCGTAATGTGAAGCGGTGCAAGCAAGGGCTCTCTCAGAAATTGTAAATATTTTAAAATAGACACTATTCTTACAAATAAACTGCATAGTTGCAATCTAAACAACTACATTCTCGACTAAAAAAGCCTCAAAAGTACATTTTGTTGTCTAACAACATTAATATTTGTCAAACTGTAGCATCTCTGCTTGTTGCTGGCTGTATGTGGGCGGAGTAATACACAGAGGTGAAGGGTGAAGAGGCCTTTGTGTGATGTTACTGGCAAAATATTGCATGGGTATCAGCCAATCATATATATATATATATATATATATCTGTAAAACAGAAACTGGGTAAAAAAAAATGTCCGGGGGGTTAATAATTCAGGTGCGCTAATAATTCAGACTTCAATTGTATATCAAAAAGTTCCTAAAATGTGTGTGTCTTGATCTCTTCAAATAACTCTCTAGATTATTTGCTGTAGTACTGCTGCAAGTGTACTAATTGCATTTCACAAGGCACAATGTAAATACGCCGCTTGTGGGAAGGAAAAACACAACATCCTGTTGGGCACAGTTAACTGATGATTGACTACATGCACTACAGATTTAATTTATGTAGAAGCAACAATATCTGAGCCAAAGGCGCAAGGCTAAATCAGATATTTGAACGACAAGCTAACGGTCACAGCTTTTGCAAAGTTACATATCCATCCAGACTCTTCTATGATGAAGCTCATGTTGCAGTGCTGTGAGGATATTATCAAAAATGACCCGGGGAGCCTGAGGAGTGATTGACAGAACGGCTGCATGGTGCAGTCAGGCAGTCAGAACATGGAGCGTCGTGCTCATTTCTCTGGCTCTGTGAAGGTGGAAAAGAGACGCACACACACAGATCTGGTGACTTATCAAGCGCTCTTTCCATTGCTGTGACAGGATGACATGCGTCTCTCCCCTGAAGCTCATTCAGACTGACCATTTACCCTGTGTGCTTCAGTCGCGTTTAGCACGTCTCCCATGCTGATATCCAGCTACTACATTGTCAATGGCTAAAGATATCGTTTCCTTCATTGGGAAGTGAGTATAGCCTGAATGAGTCAAAGAAGTGGAGCTTGGAATATGTTATTGTGTTGCATCTGTCTGGCTTTCCTTGGCAGTGATACTGTATCATTCTGGCTAAATTGCTGAGAGCTTTTTGGGATAAAATTGGTTGATATTGTGAAACGTTATTGCCATCTTAAATTAATGTTTTCAGTTTGTTTCTGTTGAGCATTTTAAAGGGGCCATATCATGAAAATACTTTTATACCTAGACAGTCAGTACAAAAAATATGGCTGTGATTTTAGTGGTAAAATCTATAAAAATGCTAAAAGTAACATTTTGTAACCTGGTTAATGGAAGGTTTTCTTAATATACCGTGAATAATTGTATTCAGCTCATTATGGGACTTTCTCCTCGCCACATGCTTTTAGTTATGTTTTTGTCTGGGTTAAAAAGGTAAAATATTTAGTTTAGTTTGTACTACAAAGAATGGTGTATTAAGATTATATATCAATAAAATACAGTAGTTAACCATTCTATTCAGTTCAATTTAATACACCTTTATTTGTATAGCGCTTATACAATGTAGATTGTGTCAAAGCAGCTTCACATAAAAGGTCATAGTAAATAGGAACAGTGTAGTTCAGTTTGTAGTGTTTAAGTTCAGTTCAGTTTAGCTCAGTTCAGTGTGGTTTAATAATCACTACTGAGAGTCCAAACACTGAAGAGCAAATCCAACGATGCGCAGCTCCACAGATCCCGAACCATGCAAGCCAGTGGCGACAGCAGAGAGGGAAAAAAAACTTCACTAAATGGCGAAAGTGAAGAAAAGAAAATTCTATTGTGAAAAAAATTCTATAGTGTTCACCTCCCGCCTCTTACTTTAGTGTTCCCGGTCAAAATTTTGACTGCTCTTAAATTAGCACAAAAACATTTTTCATCACCAAATTTTTAATTCAACATTCTTCTTATCTTCTTCATCACCTTCTTAATAATAAGTGGAATAAAGTGTAGAAGGATCCGATGGGCTGGACATGTACTATTGGTGGAATACCTGGGTTTTATTTTATTTTATGTCTTTTTAAATTAACAAATACATAAAAAGATAAATATTTTAAAACCAAAATGTTATTTTATTTTATGTCCTTTTAAATAATCAAATACATAAAAAGATAAATATTTAAAAACTGAAATGTTACTTTATTAAATGTTATTTTATTTTATTACTTGTTTGTCTTTTTAAATAAATAAATATATAAAAAGATAAATATTTTAAAATCGAAATGTCATTTTATTTAATTTATTTTATTCTTTTTTATTTTACTTTATTACTTTTATGTCCTTTTAAATTAATAAATATATAAAATGATTAATATTTTAAAACCAAATTTTTATTTTATTTTATTTTATTTTATTTTATTTATTTTATGTACTTTTAAATAAATAAACACATAAACAAATACATGTTTTAAAACCAAAATGTTCAGTATCCTCTATGTTACAACCTCACTGAATCTGTCTGTTTTTCTCACCTACTTCTACCAAAAAATCCAATTTCCTTTATTTTCTCTCTCCCTTTCACATTCCTTTACACATGCATGCACTGTTTAGTTTCCTCCTCCACCAGTAGAAATGAAAAAATGTCTGCTTGTTCTTAGTGGAGCACATCCCAGGAAAAAACTTGGTGAGCTGCAGTCACATTTCTAGGACATGGGACAAATATGGAGGATAAATAACCGATTTGTATTAATTCGAAAAAATGTAAATACGATTTTTTTTTGTAAAGATCATTTCCCCCAAACAAATCTTAAAAGGTTTGGCAGAACTATGGTTTACTCAAGTCCAAGTCTTTTTGATATTCTGGTTACGTAAATGTTAAGTCCACTCGTTTATAGTGAGCAACACAAATCCAATCTGTATGCGTTTTGTGCATCAGCTAACAAGAAGACAGTAAATGCTTACAAAGCAAAAGAAACATCAGTGATTAAAATGGGAGCACTTGTTCAGACACACTGCTGTTTCGCAAACATTGTGATGCTTTCTTAAAGTGACACAGTATAACAGTGACAAGCACTAAGTAACTTTTTCCGAACATTCCTTCTCATGTTAAGTAACTAACAACACACAACACTGCAGTAAATGTTTTTTTAGTTAGTGTTTTCTCGTGTTTTCCATTAAAATATCTTAGCGTCCTTAAATCAAAATGCTTTTACTGCTTGACATATGTAAAAATAAGTTAAGTTTTTTAAACTAAACTAATATTTGTATTCAGCTCATTATGTGTTTTTGTTTGGGTTAAAATGTACAATACTTAGTTTTTAGTACTTTAAAGATTTGTGTTTTAAGAACATATGTGTATGTGTGTGTATATATATATATATATATATATATATATATATATATATATATATATATATATATATATATATATATATATATATATATATATATATATATATATAGAAATAAAATACAGTACTTTATATTTATACATTACATACACTAATACATTCTATGGCACCTTTAATTTACCATTTAATTGTTGTTTTCTTATGTTTTAATCCATATATACTTTTTTTCTGTTATGACAAAGGTCACTGGCATAATTTGTTCAGTTTTTAGTGTCACACAATCCTTCAGAAATCCTTTTAAAATGCTGTGTTACTGTACAAAAAAGTCAAGATCACTGTTTTACCCAAATATTTTTTTATACAGTATCACACAATGTAAAAATAAAGAAAAAAGCATTATTCCACTTTAAAATGTAATGTTTGTATTGTTTTTTGTCTTTTAAATTTCATGTCGCTTTTACTGCTTGACATATTTTAAAATACAAATTCTCTATCAGCTACCACACATCTATTGAGGAACTGTATCAACAACGTTGTTTGTCTAGGGCAAAATAGCATTCAAGGGATCCAACCCCCCTGGCCATAGTCTGCTCACGCTCATGCCATCAGGCAGGAGTTACAGAAGCCTGATGAGCAAATCAATGCGGTTTCATGATAGTTTTTATCCTGTCATTAAAAAACATTGGAATAATACTGTATCTTAAATACTATTGAATAGCTATCTAATAATAAATCAATAAATAGTTAAATTAGCACAAAATGTTAATATTATAACTATTATAACAAACTGTGCAATAGTTATTTAATATTCATTTATTCCCTTCTATGATTTTTTTTTTTTTTAATTGAGTTAAATTTTATATAACTATATTTTGATATATTTATGAAATTATAAAAGCTTATTTATTATTTTAGGTTTTATAGTGTTTGATGTTTTTATGTTCTTGTTGGGTCTGAACGTAATTTCGTTCTGCATTACAATTTATTGTGATGTTTTGAATGACAAAAATAAAGTAAACTGAACTGAAACAGCTTTGACAGTCATATTAACCCTATCCAATTTTTAGTGAGAGAATGTTCTAATTAATTTGCAATAATGGATTTGATTCATTGATTCATTCATTCATTCATTGGTTCATTCATTCACAGCACTGCAAGCATGCGTTTTTCACACAACAATCTCTCCCTGTATGAAGACAATACAATAATTTATCATTCTAAAATACTAGCCAAATTTGTACTGAAATGCACAGCTTTATTGCAAGATTTTCCTTGGAGTTGCAGCACTTCAACGCGCTCACATTCTCAACAGTCACATTTGCATTTGAACACGCCATTTTCTGTATCTCTAGCTTCACTGAGCACCACATAAATATGAAGATCCAAAAACACTGTAAACAACTTTTACACCAAAATGCTCTCAACCATTTAGTCAGCATTGAATCGCTGCCCAGAAAAAAAAACAGTGTTAGAAAATGACAGACGCACAACAAAAGTCTGTTCTGTTGCTTTGTTATTTCCTATGGTCACGACTCTATCCTCTATTTGTTCTTTATTTGTCCTTGCCAAGTAAATTTTTTAAACATGACCCAATAAAGGAAGGATATGTACAGAAATTGTTATTTTTTAATTATAGTACAAATATATCGTCCCAATTCTTCCACCTTGGAAGGTTGAGGCGCTTCTCCACCTTCTGAGTGTGTATGTGTTTGTTTGGTTTGAGTGCTTTTGAAGGCTGTTATTATGGACTTCCTGCAAAGTGGAGGTTCGAGTCACAGACTAAAAGTGAAAAGTGAATGCTGCCCTTCCACCTCCTCATGCTCCTGTGTTTACAGAGACTGAGTTGTTGAACAGAGCATCACTAGATAGGTCCACATGGCCTCAATGTGCAGGAAGACATAACTGCACGAGAAAGTAGGTGAGCACTTTTATCTAACAAACAAACCAAAAAAAAAAAAAAAAAAGAGGTCACTGTTGTGTTGTTAAATGTCTAGCTTTCAAATTTTTGGGGTCAGTAGGGTTTTTGAAATGTTTTTCAAAGCCTCTTTGAAAATAGAGTACTCTGTAAAAAAAAAAAATGCTGGGTTCCACACAATCAATCTGTGTTGGGACAACATGAAGGAATTAAGATAACTTATTAGTAAGCCCAAACAGAATCTGTGGAATTTTTTTGCTATTTCTACTGAGAAGTTTGTAAAAAATCAGCAGATTTCTAACTAATAACTTATTATATGAAATTAAATAATACATGTTTTTAACTTGCTCTTTACCATGCAAATCCAATTAGATCCACTTATTTGTCAAACAAAGCAAGTCTCTCATATAATATATCTACTAAATGACAGAACATATTACTTTACAAACTGTATTGTAAATTAATCATATGAACATTTTAATATTACTATTATTCTATCACAATAATATTGGTGGAATTAATTTAAATATTGAATAAATATAAATTTACACACATTTACACATTTAAATGCACAGACTCAATGATGGGCTAAAAATCTGTGGAAATCTGCGGATTTCTGCGTGTGCAGATTCCATGTTGGCCTACTTATTAGTTTTTACAAATTTAGGTGGATTGAACAAAACAATTAAGTTGTCACAAAAAACCCTCAAAAATTGTGTTGTTTCAGCTCATTTGAAATAAGTAGTTTGAACAAATAGCAAATGTAGTTTTTTGAGTGTAAATGCAGAAGTGCAATATTTTTACAATTCAAAATAACTGTTCTATTTTAATAATGTATTTTGGATTTTTGGTTATTCCCCTAATCCTCATGATGATATCCTTTTTGTGCCGATATTTTATATTTTTAACGACTTTTAATGTGAATTATATTTCTGTTGTGATGTTTTCACTTCTTGTTTTTTATTTTCTGTTGTATTCCTTTTCTTAGCTGTGTTGTTTGTTTTTAAAGTCACTCTTGTTAGCGTTCATAGTAATTTATTACCTGCATCTGTTACTTTTGTAGCTTCTTGTTAGCCTGTCATTCAGATATCTTTTGTTGGTTGTTGTCTTAAAGGGGACCTATAATTATTTATTTACAATGTGTAAACTTATTTACAATGTGTCAAATAGGTCCCTAATGTGAATGTGAAGTTTCAATACAAAATACCACACAAATAATATTTTATAACTCATTGAAACTGCTCCGTTTAGGTTTTGATGCAAATTGTGTTGTTTTGGTGACTGTCACTTTAAATTTAAATTAGATTGTGCTCTTTTGAATGGAGGGCGGAGCTATAAATACCCATGTGTCAGCATAGTGGCAGATTCAAAGAGATTGTCACTAATGGGTGAGGCTTTCCCCCTCTGATGACATGTACAAAGAGAGAATGTCAATCAAACTGTTTTTGCAGACTGTTTTCATAATGTGTGATTATAAAAAATATATTAGCAGTAGAAGCTGGTTATATTCACAGACTATAGCCACACATTTTTTAAACCCCATATAAGTGTGATTTTTGCATAATGGGTCCTCTTTAACAAACACATCTTTGATTATGGACTTTTTTAACTGCTTGCAATCAAATCCTCATCTCTCCTTGTCCTTTTCAATATATGAAATAAAAGTAAAAGATGATGCATTTTGCTTTACAAAGACATTTCTTTTTATTTGCAATGATTATAAGATTGCTTTATGAAAAAAAGTTTGTAAGAAAGCAATTTGTTATATATTCTTGTAACTCTTTTGTTTACTGCCTCATTTAATCAGTTTATTGCATCCTTGCTGAATATCAGTATTTATTTATTTCTAATCTACTTTCTGTTATCTAATTTGGACTATGAATCATGTTCTTCAATGTCAGAAATACATATTTAAAGAAGGTGCTCAAGAAGGTGCTCGTTATAGCATCCATGAAAGGACTCTATGGACTTTGTCCTATTGTGTCAATTAATTTATTGTTTTAAAATGCATACAGATATGAAATTTTCATGGATGTACCACACACATTTAAAATGCATTTTTAATACATAATTTTCTTAATATTCCCTATGTTGATAATACAGGCGTTATAAATATGGATTTATTACCCTTACTCTGCTTTTTAATGGTTAGCATTTACCAGAAAACCATATCACGTATACTATAGTGGCTAAAATCGACATCCTGTCCATTAAAATGTAAAGCATGCATTTGCCTTTTATTCAAACGTTTTATTCAATGTTATGTTGATGTAGACTTTTGAGCATATAAACATAGATATTTTTGTTTCAGTTGTTTCATTTAAAAAAAAAAAAACAAGGGTAACACTTTATTTTGATGGTCCATTTGAGTATTAGTAGACTGTCTGCTTAATATCTGTTGATATGCTCCTTCAACAGACATTTAACTGACTATAAGAAACTTTGGAAGTACATGTCAACTTGCACTAACCCTAACTCTAAACCCAGCCCTAACAGTCTACTTTTAATCCAATGAGAATTAGTTGGCATGTAGATGCAATGCAACTTAAATTTAACAAAGGGACCATCTAAATAATCTGTGACCAAAACAAGTAAACATGCTTATCTAGGATTGCACAAGAGAATGGCTGCTAAACAAATACATGGACCTTATAAAACATGAACATGTACATACATGAACCTTATAAAATACTAATTACGGATTATATAGTGACACACTGTAGTTTATGTAATGTGAGTGTTTGTTGCCATTTTAACAAAATAATAATAAAACCCAAACTAAATTTTAAATCATTCAAATAACTTCATTTATTTATTATATTTTTGCAAAATATTGTCATTTAAATATTTTAAGCACATTTAATGATTTCATTTTCACAGTATAACAGAATTCCTCATTTTTTTGTGTGTGTTTTATTTAAATGCATCATTAAATGAGTCATTAAAAGCAAATCTTTTGCAAACATCCTCTTTGGAAATCACTTTTAGACACTACTCTACCTATTAGTGGTTTTATAAACTTTTCTCTGCCTTAATTTATTGCACAGTAAAACAATTGAATAATGTAAACATGATTTTCACCTGTTGTTATTGCCGTTGAGCAGCTGTAAGGGACTTGTGCTGTGTAGTTAGATGGATTAAACATAACATTCTTGTTTCAGTAGTTAGCCCTGTTGTACTCTGAACCGTAGGCTAAACATGTCATTAACTGATTGACTACTCCTACTTTTAAAAATGCAAGGTTCATTAATAAAACATGACTTCTAAAAACAAACTCTAAGACAATACAATATCCTACGGCTAAAGTGATTTGTTTTGGAAATTATGTCAGTTTGGTGATTTAAACAGACAGTAAGACAAACCCCATAGCAAGAAGGTAGACGGGATGTCATGGTCTTGTTTTGATGGCTTTTCACTGGATCTGCTCAGTAATCCCATGACCACCCTTGGCATGCGAGCGATGTTACAGTTTAGTTTAAATAGTTTGCCAATTCAATAGCTGCTATGTTGGGGCAGGTCATGCTAAGTAAGCAGAATGTAGGCGTTGTTATTGCAAAAGATTTGTCATGCATACAGATCTTGCGGCGATTTTCATTCTTAATGACTTGCATTGGTTAACAAGCAGACAGTGCTAATGATGGCCTCTCTGGCCTTTGTCGCGCCTAGTGACCCTTTCATTCAGACAAACAATTCCCTGCCGCAGTGCCAAGGGACAGCGCTGTAATAATGACAAACGCACTCCGGCAATTTGAATCGATTAAACTGCGTTGATGTTTGACGGCCATAAAAGCCATCTAACTGGTGAACCGTGTCTCCATCTTGTTTCGCTCAATCTGTTTCATCTGAGCTGGTGTGCTGACTAGACGACTGCATTTGTTTGTCGGCTGTCATTGAAACTGATAAGCTCTCAGCACGGGTTATAAAGAGCTCACGCTTTACCTTCACGCTACAATAGCTGAACATCTACAGTGCTGTGTTTACGATAGTCAGCGCCCGTATCTAAATACGCTATCACATGCGAACTTGGGCATTTCACAGCTGGTTCCTGATGTTCTTGCAGCTTCTTATGACATGGAAAATGTCAAGGTGATAACTAGCCTACTCTGTGTATGTGTGTCTGTGCGTGTGTGTGTGACTGGATATCATAATTAGAGTCTGTACTCTTTTTCAAGCATATTTCTTGTGTTATATATATATATATATATATATATATATATATATATATATATATATATATATATATATATAATTTAATTTAATGCTTAAATTAAATGTTTGAATATGAATAAAAAATAAATCAAAAACTGGCCACACAAGATAATCAGGCTGATAATTCTCCCCTTCTGGCAATCCTCGGTGGTGTCCAGATTATCTTGCTTTTTCTAAACTTTATCTGATCAGATTTTCCTGTAGTGTGAGGTGTATTAAAGTTTCTGTATATACGTTTTTGACTTTTCTAAAGCTTAAAACATAGCTGTTTAACTAAAAAACAATGCTAAAGTCAGTTATTCTCATTTGAAATGTGCGTTTTGTGTCAGAACATCTGTCTTTGTTTTTGCCTGTGTAATTCCGCTCACTGCCATTTTACCATAG
The DNA here is from genome assembly GCF_903798145.1 of Danio aesculapii. NCBI lineage: Eukaryota > Metazoa > Chordata > Actinopteri > Cypriniformes > Danionidae > Danio > Danio aesculapii. The sequence continues at coordinate 40,480,922 of NC_079447.1, read as the reverse complement.
ACTGTGAAAAATATGAATGTAGTATCCGTGACGTCACCTATAGGTTTCTTAAGAGTGCAAATGAAGCTATAAATGAGCATGGCAAATCGTCGCCATTTTGTTCGCTGGTCATCACACCGACAGGGGCTAACCAAAAAAGTGCAAAGAGGAGGATGCTTTTCTTTGGGAGAAATGCTTAATACTTCATTACCTGCGATTCGTTTGCGTTCTGACCACATGTGCTTGGTTGTGTACTATAGCAATAAAGCGTTTAGTGCAGTTTCAGTTACTTCCGTATTAGCTTCATGAGGGAGAGTGGGATGTTGCCGCTTGCATTTTACCCAATCATATTTCAGCACCCCAGGTGGCCTTGGCAGAAAACACAGAATATTTCATTCAGTCATGAAGGTTTCCATAATGTATGTGGGCACAGCCAATGATGCCACCTCTGGAGGACTGTATTAGCCTTTGAAATGAGACGAATATTCAGAGTAACAAAAATCCATGTGGTGTTTGTTTTTTTTTTGTTTTGTTTTTTTTAATTAGCAAGTAATACAAATATTATAAACATAAGCATTAGATGAGCAGCTTACATTGCAAGGCTGTTAATCTGCCAAAATGTGTGTGTGTTGCGTTATCATTGAAGGGACTGGGTTAAAAAAACCCTCTTCAATATTTTGAAATTGGGCTGCCAATCCTACATACTGCACCTTTAAGAATGAATCACTGTGGTGCAGCACAAAAGGAAAATGGATTTGGACAGCAGAGAAAGAGTTTTTGTCTGCCATGTGTATTCTCAAGTTTCAAAAGTTTCCTGTGCTCATATTCAACACTCTGGTTGAAAATTAGTCTGTGTGTGCTGTTCTGTCTTTGTCAAATCACGGCACACCACACACTATAGGAGCAAAATGGTGAAATCTAATATTTTATGTTGTCTCTAAAAATTTAAAAAGCTTAGAAGTTTAAAAAGAGCCCAGCCCTAGAGAGCATGACATTGGAAAATGAGAGTGAAAGTCTGGAACCTGTGTTTGTGCGCAACAGTTGTCCATTATTTTATTATTAAACATCCATCAAATCTCTGCCTCCTCTCCCCCAATGGCTAGGAAGTCGGATATACTATTGTTTTGACACTTTCTGCTTTTGCAAGAGAACCTGGGTTTATCAAATCTGTGATTTCTAGAATATTGCATCTTTAAAAGTTCACCAACTCAATCATGTCCCCAAGAAAGGTTGGTCATCCATTAAAGACAAATACATGTGATGACAGGAGAATGCAAAGAATTTCAATAGACAATTGGTTCAATTTTCATGCTGGAAATGCTCTTTAATTCAGCTCTGGTTAAGGATTTGTCTTGGCTTAAAGTGTTTAAGAGAACTTGGGCTAAAAGCCCTACAGTGACCAAGCCTGTCAGCAAAATCAAAAGGCCTAGAGTAATCTTTGTTTAGGAGCATGTTGCATGGACAGACTCTCAGGCTATCAAACTATAAAAACCATAGCATAAAAGTCAGTGAAAGATGGAGGTGAAGTGTCATGGTTTGGGGATGTTTTCTTCAGCAGGAGTTGAGTTTCTTGTACTGCTACACAGTCAGTGCAAAAGTTTATCAGAAACTTAGGTGGAAAATGAATCTCAAATGATGACTCAGTGTAAAAGTCAAGTCAAGTCTTCTGGTTATTCAAGGAAACAACCTTGACTAAGTTTCCTGTCCTTATCAAATATGTAATAATAAATACAAATGTATGGGCATGTATTCAGTGAGCTAGCCAGGAAATTATGCTGCAGTGTGGTGTAATGAAGTCCACACTAATTTCAGAAGTGGCCCACTGTCAACCTCAGATTCGCAGCTAGAAATATTTTGGCATCTCAGATGATTGATTTAGAAATATTGTCTCATCTAATGAAATGAGCTGTTGCATAGAAGTATTATGATTAGCTTAGAACACACTACAATATTTGCTGCATAATAAAAGGTGTAGATGTAGGTGGTATTTATTTTTGTTCTTCATCTTCTTTGTCTACGTCTTTTTCTTCTTGTTCAAAATATACTTCTACTTCTTTGTCTTCATTGTCTTTGTTGACTTTTTCGCTGTTGTCTTTTTAACTGCCGCTTTTGTTGATTCTTTCACTTACGCATTTTTTCACTTCCGCATTCCCTGTCTTCAACATTGTCATTTGTGTCTTTTTCTTCATCACTGTATTCATGTTCATCATCATCATCTTCTTCATTAACTTAGTTTGTGTTTTCTTTTTGACATTTTCCTCTTTTTTTGTCAGTTTTTTTTAATTTGTTGTTTTCATCTTGATCTTCCTCTTCATTTGTCTTCACATTTTAGATAGCTTTTTTCTTCATTGTCCTTGTTAGTTTTTTGGCTTAATTTCTTTTCTTTGTCATGATCTTCAATAAAATAATAGTATTGCAATAAAATCAGTATCAGTATTTATTGACCGAATACTATTGTGAATTACGATTAAAAAAAGTTTGGTATGAAGTTTTGATATGAATTGCTACAATTTTATTAAAATGTGGCTGCTTAGTGAATACCTTGGAGGCAATGCCAGTGGAGGTGCGCGACTTGCACAACGTGCACATGGAAGCGATGCGCACATGCTGTGCAAGCAGCCCAGGTGACACTTGCTCATTTTCCAGACGCACCTAGTAGAAAAACTTCTAAACTTTTCTGAATGCCGGAAGCGCACCACAATTCATGTAAGTAGAACTTAACCATACAAAGAACTTAACTTTGTATGGAACACACACATTTCAGTAATAATGTCAGACTAATTACCTCAGACAAACACAGCGCATCCAAACACTGCAGTGCTTTTTACTTTTCTCCAGAGCTCATCGATCAGAGCTTTGTCCGTTTGTCATCCTCTGAGAAAATGTTTGATGGTCACCTAGTTACGAGAGACACCAGGAGAGCATGTACTTGTCACTTCAGGTCAGAATAACAATACATGCGAAAATAAGATTCGGATTGCAGCAGTGAGGAGACTGTAAATAAAAAAGGACTTAAGGATGTTGCCAGAGTGGCTTTTTGGTTTCTTTTCTTGTGCATCCCAGCCACTAGCACCCCATCTGAAATACTTTATTTAGCGTAGGGGGTAATATACTCATTCAACTTCACAATTTGTAATGTTGTAATATGTATTTGAACAATGACGGTTGGTTCCTTTATTTGAAAGCTCAAATTTGATTATCATAATTGGCTTTGTTTACAGAATTTGAGGTTTAATGTATCATTATTATTCTGACTTACAGATGTTGATTTACCTTTACCATTGCACACGGAAGTTTAAGAGTCTCTTTAACACTTATGTTTACTTTATTATAAAGAGTTTTGTAATACCGCCCCACCCTATGATCATCATTGTTATCGTAATTTCCGTATTGGCCATCTTTTTTTTATTTGTATTTGTCCTCATCTTAATCTTTGCCATCTTCTTTTTCATCATCCTCTTCTTCATGTTCTTTATCACATTCAACTCCTTCTTGTTCACTCTCATGTTCTATCAGGAAGTCCTGAAGATCTTACTGAGCTTGTTTATGTTTGAATAAGCTTGTAGCTGAACTCTGTATGAATGTAGATCTGTCATGGCAGATGGAACTGACAAGCTGTAAAGAGAGAACAGCACTATAAAATCACCATAAAAGTAGTCCAAGCTGATGTACAGTAGTCTAAAGCTTTCAAAGAACGCCTCCACCTCCTGTGCAGGACTCGTATCAGAAATCAGATATATGATATCTTGTTTTTAAAATCCAAAACATGTGAAAAACACAGTTTGATGATTTAAATAGCCAATCTTTGCTATATGCTGTGAATGTGGGCGATATCAGCTTTTCAGTGATCCCTAAGTATATTCCTTAAAGTCTCATTTTCTCCCTTGGTAAATGGCGAGATATCAAATCAAATGATTTCAGTGATCAAGATGGTGGCCCTGATGATGGTAATAGAGGATGTAATTAACCTAAAGTGTTCTGTGACAGTGACAATGTCCAAATTAGTGCTCTAAGCAAGACAGAGTGAAAACCTAGAATTTAAAGAGTGTTTAAACATGGAGTCAGAGGGAGTAAGTCTTTTACACAGATCTTAAAGTGATGCTCATTCAGGGAAGCTACAGTGGCTTTCATTAAAACATGTATCTGTCTGTATGTAATTGTGCCATGTCAGTCTTTGGTGTTTAGTGCACCGGAAGGAACGGTAGACATATGCTGCACTGTATATCGTACACATTTTTTCCCACTTTTGTATGTGTCTGTCATTCAGTGACGTGCAGTGAGGTTTGTGGCTAGTGAGGCTCTGACACTTTCAGAGTCAAATTTACAAACATATCCACCCAATATATTTGCCAAACTGATTGTGTTTCATAACTCATATCATCATTATTTCAATACACATAGTACTGTAGGTACGTGCTGGGCCAAGGAAGAATGAAAAATTATAGCGGTTCAGAATGCCTCTCAAAAAACACTGAGCTGGATGCTACAGACAGGCTATAACAAGCACAAACACACACACACACAGGATTTGCACATTGGTCTTACCTTTACTTGAAAATTGAGTCTTGAATGACTTGAATTACTTTGGAATTATCGAGTTACTTTCTGCCCTGTCCTTTAAAGCAATTCGTTTAGCTCCGATGTTGGTTGTCAATTATTTATTCACGTTTTGACTGAAAGTCCAAGTTTAAGAAGTTTTTGAGATGAGATATTAGGAGGCCATTTTTGCAGTCAGTCAGAGCAAAACATAAAATAATGTCCTATTGAACTTTACTTTACTACATAGAAGAAGAGCAACCACCGAACAAGAATAACCGTAAGTTCACATGCGCTCCCTTCATTGCAGCAGAGCTACTGCCTGCCTCACCTCATGTCTTTTCAGTGTGTATTTATGTCAGATCCTAGCACCAAATAAGTGATAGACCTATGTGAAATACATTGCCTATCATGTGCAAAGTGAGGACATATAATAAAAATGTCTACAATCTACAAAAACATTTAGTAAAGCATTACATTGGTGGCATACACTAAGCAAAAGGCTCAACCCAGTTTGCAAGGGATTGCAATAGTAGTAGTACTATTAGTAATAGTAGAACTATTAATAGTAGTTTTTTAGGTTAGTATATAATATTTTTAGTTTTATATTTTATATACAGAGTATGAGATGAAAAAAAAAATGCAATTAGGGATGTGCCCAGTGCCAAATTGTTTATTTTGTTAGTTCCAAAAATTACCATTTAAGAGTAAAATTAAATTAATATTCTATATCATCCATATTTATCTTTCAGAAATATGTTAATGTCTTGCAAATCTGACTTTCTTCATCATTTATATTTTAGTTGAAACGAAAATATAAATTTTATTAGTTGCATCTTATTATAAGCATACTTGTAATGTGTAAACTATACATGGAGTTAAAGAGCCCATATTATGGGTTTTTGAAAATGACCTTCCATGCCGTGTTTAACACAGCTCTAAGTGAATGAAAACATCCAGCTGAGGTTTAAATCTGAAAATGCACCCTGTTTAAAACTACTAATACTTTAACGAAATAGTCGACTCAGAGCCGAATAAATTAATCATGTTGGATTTGGATCTTTTGCATGAATGCGTCGACGTCGATACAGTATATCATCAAATATGAAGTGTTGGTTCCGGTAAAACGTGAACGTGCCTTTCCCTTCCCTTTCCTGATCATGACGCGAAGATGACGATCACTGACATATATAACTATACCACAGTATGGCCACCTAGTGCTGTCTTTGCTCCTGTCATTTTTCTGATTTTTGATACAATAACCTATGCTGCAACGGGGGACTCGTCAACCATTTGCTATTAAAGGAAGGAGCAGCAGAGACTATTATGTATGGGACTTTGTCAGACTTTGACAGGTACTTTGTCCGTAACTGTTGCAGTTCATATGGACCAGTTTCTTCTTCCTCCTCTGGATCATAACATGTAAGTGTAATTAAAATTTTTGCCTTATTTTGTGTAGTTTGCAAAATATGTATTTGACTATGTTATGTAGATTGTAATCGCCCTGCGCGGCTTGTAATCATTTATCTATTATAGATCAGTGCTTGTACTGTTTCTCTCAGATTAAATCTTTATGGGGCAATTCACATCCAAAACCACGTTAAAAACGCAACGCGTGCTTCTTCCTTTACTGATTTAAATGCATTTCTGAACTCGTGATCCTCTGCAGTTTGCCTTTGTTGTGGCCACCATCAGCTGTTCCCGCACGTGGCGTGGTCAATTTTCAAAATAGTTTAACTTTTGCCACCGTTTGGATTAATACTGAATGTCTGGCATTGTTATTACTTGGAGTTAGGTTTAAGAGTAGAGTAATATGCTAGTGTTTAACTGCATTGCAATTGCATAACTCACATTCCCCTTCATATGGGAACTTCAACGTGTGTCTGTTATTAAACAGACTTTTGGGAGTGCTTTAGACGACCAATCACATCTGAAGATAAGAAAACGGGCCAATGAAATGCCAATTGAATTGGCGGAGCTTAGCTTCACAGCTGAAACTGATGAGCCAATTAGGGCTATATCAGTCGGCTGCTGGAGCCAGCTCATCAGAATTGTTGCTTCAGACCCGATCTGAGACTGAAGAACCCTTCTGCTGAGCTGACTTCCAACATTGAAGAAAGCATTATTCTCACCAGTGCGAGGGAAGACGTTCTAGCGGCGGTCGAGCTGGGTTTCCCGTCCCCTTGGCGTTTCGCTGGTGACCTGAAAGAGCAGTTTGTTAAAAGAGCAGAATTCCCTAAGAGAGCACACGGTCGTGCAGCGCGTCTTTTTAAAGATGTCGTTTCGACCGTGCGTTTCTGGATGCGGTGGTTTCCTCTCCCCGGATGACAGGCACGAGTACTGCGTCACATGCTTGGGGGTCCAACATGTTGATGCGGTGCTCGCGGACAGTTCTTGCCCGCATTGCGATGGCTTGACTGTTGCGCAACTGAGGTCGCGGCGAGCTCTTTTATTAGGGCAAGTCACCCCTGCTGCTCCCCGCCAAGCGGTTAGCACTCGGGCAGGCCTGAGGGTTACAGTGGGGGCTAATCCGTCGCCTTCGGGCCCGCGGACCCCTCGCTCCTCGTCAGTGCGCTCTGTTTCTGCTTCGAGTGTTAGCGCTGGTCCATCCTCTGGGTTGGCCGCGCTCTCATTAGATGACACCGGGGACGTGATGTCCATCGCTGCATCGGAGGGCGGGCTGACATGCTCTGATGAAGATCCGGACCCCCTGCCACCCTCCGGGGTTATCAGTGAGGTTTCGGATCTGGAGTCGGACATGTTAGCCGTGTTATTCCGGGCTGCTTCGGCCGTGGGACTGGAGATGGCTTGTCCCCCAGAACCGGGGCCGAACCGCTTAGATGGGTGTTACGTGGGGGTGAAGAAGGCGAAGCCTTTTAGACCCCCCGTCCCCTTCTTCCCGGAGGTACACAGAGAGCTCACGCAGGCATGGAGGGCACATTTTTCTGCCCGGTCCTCGTGCGCTCCCGCTCTCACCTCCCTCGATGACGGAGCGGCCAGGGGTTATGAGGCGATTCCCCAGGCGGAGCGTGCTCTGTCCGCAGAGCTGCTCCACTCGGAGAGGTCCGCCCTCACTCCCTTCCAAAGCGTGCAGGTTATCTGAGTCTCTCACGGCCAGAGCCTGCACTGCTGCGGGCCAGGCCACCTCCGGTCTGCACGCTATGGCCACCTATCAACGCTACCAAGCCGAGAAGCTGGCCAAGATGCAGGAGGGCGGTTCTCCCCCAGGCTTGCTGCATGAGCTCCGCACGGCAACCGATTATGCTCTCATGACAATTAAATCGGCTGCTCGTGCCCTGGGGAAGACGATGGCCACATTAGTGGTCCAGGAATGCCACCCCTGGCTGAGCTTGGCGATATGAGAGACGTTGACAAAGCTTGCTTTCTTAACGCTCCCGTATCCCAGGCCGGCCTTTTCGGCGACACCGTCGGGGAGTTCACCCAGGAATTCTCCGCGGTGAAAAGCAGTCCAAGGCGAGGGGTGAGGTCATCTATCAGCGGGCTCGAAAACTGCTCCTCCCGCTGCCCCTTCCGCTGCGGTTGCTCTTCGCCGAGGGCGTCCACCCGCGGCTTCATCTGCTCCGCTTTCGCTGCCCGCTCCGGCCAGGCGGCAATGCCGAGCCTCCCGCGGGACTGCAACGCCCCCGCCCCAGGGCGCCGCTAAGTCCAGTAAACGGACCGCGAAGCGTCCCTGGGACGGGCCATTCGGAAAAGAGGGGACCTGCTCTTTCCTCGGTGGGGGGCCGAGGATTATTAAATCAGTCCTCAACGACTTTAAACTCCTCGCTGCCGGCCCCTGGGCTGGCGGCAACCAAATTTCCAAAAGAGCAGTTTCCTCTCTCTCCGGATGCGCGAGCCCGAGTACTGCCAGTCTGGGACGCTCCGCCTTTCAGCTCGCAGCACCGGGACCCTTCGCCTCAGGCCCTCAGAGTGCAGCAGGACGGACTCCTTTCTCTCACTCTGGCCTCACCGCGGGATCCAGGGAGGAAGGTAAGAGAAATTCTCTTATTTTCAGCTCTTCCCCGGGACGCACCGCTTCCCGGGATGAGCACTCCCATCCCGAGCTGCCCCTCCGCTGGCACGTCAGTGATCGCTCCGATGGTGCCATTAGCGCGCGCTCTGCCAGCCTGGTTAGCGCTGCCCAGCGCATCGCGGTGGCTCATACGGACGGTCAGACTCGGCTATGCGATTCAGTTCGCTATTCGCCCTCCCAAGTTCACGGGTGTCCTTTTCACGAGGGTGATCCCCGTGAGCGCCCCTGTCTTGCGAGAGGAGATTGCGGTCCTCCTGGCGAAGGACGCAATCGAGCAGGTCCCTCCAGCCGAGATGGAGTCCGGGTTCTACAGCCCGTATTTCATCGTGCCCAAAAAAGAGCGGGGGGGTTAAGACCAATCCTAGATCTGCGCAGACTGAACTGTCATTTATACTAAATGCTTTCAGAATGCTTACGCAGAAACGCTTGCTTCAGAGCGTCCGTCCACAAGATTGGTCTGCAGCCATAGACCTGAAGGACGCGTATTTTCATGTCTCTATTCTTCCACGCCACCGCCCTTTTCTCCGGTTTGCGTTCGAAGGACGAGCGTGGCAGTACAAAGTCCTCCCCTTCGGGCTCTCTCTGTCTCCGCGGGTTTTCACCAAGCTCGCGGAGGGTGCTCTGCGCCACTGCGGCTTGCGGGCATCCGCACACTCAACTATCTCGATGACTGGCTCATTCTAGCCTCCTCTCGCGATCAGTTGATTATGCACAGAGTCAAAGTGCTTCGGCACCTCGACCAGTTGGGGTTTCAGGTCAACCGAGAGAAGAGCAAACTTTGCCCTGTGCAGAGGATCTCTTACCTCGGGCTGGAGCTGGATTCGGTTGCTATGGTTGCGCGCCTCTCCGAGGAGCGCGCCAGGCTAATGCTTTCCTGTGTAAACGAGCTCCACAGGAAAATAGTGGTCCCACTGAAATGTTTTCAGAGGCTCCTGGGGCATATGGCATCCGCAGCCGCGGTCTCGCCGCTCGGTTTGCTTCATATGAGACCACTTCAGCGTTGGCTTCGCGATCGAGTCCCCAGACGGGCATGGCGCGCGGGTACGCACCGGGTGAACATCACTCTGCTGTGTCTCCGCACCCTCAGCCCCTGGACGGATCTGGCTTTTCTACGGGCCGGAGTGCCCCTAGGGCTAGTATCCAGGCATGTTGTCGTAATGACACATGCCTCCAGCACGGGCTGGGGGGCCGTGTGCAACGAGCATGCAGCCGCGGGTTCGTGGTCCGGACCCCGCCTGCATTGGCATATCAACTGCCTGGAGCTGTTGGCAGTGTATCTGGCTCTCCGCCGCTTTTTTCCGGTGTTGGAGCAGAAACACATGCTGGTCAGGACGGACAGCATGGCGGCGGTGGCTTATATCAACCATATGGAGGGTATGCGCTCTCGCCGCATGCCTCAGCTCGCTCGCCGTCTGCTCCTTTGGAGTCACACGCGGCTGAAATCACTGTGTGCCATTCACATCCCGGGCGAGCTCAACCGTGCAGCCGATGCGCTCTCACGGCAGCTAGTGTCCCGAGGAGAATGGAGACTCCACCCCGATTCGGTCCAGCTGATATGGGCGCGCTTTGGGGAAGCCCAGATCGATCTGTTGCTTCCACCGAGAACGCACATTGCCAGCTGTTTTATTCCCTGACCGAGGCCCCCCTCGGCACGGATGCACTGGCTCACAGCTGGCCATCGGGCACGCGCAAATATGCGTTTCCCCCAGTGAGCCTAATCGCACAAACTTTGTGCAAAGTCAGGGAGGACGAGGAGCAGGTCTTGTTTGTTGCGCCTCTCTGGCCCAACCGGACCTGGGTTTCGGAGCTCACACTCCTCGCGGCGGCCCCTCCTTGGCGCATTCCCCTAAGGGAGGACCTCCTCTCTCAGGGACGGGGCACCATCTGGCACCCACGCCCAGATCTCTGGAACCTCCACGTGTGGTCCATAGACGGAGCGCGGAGGACTTTGGTGACTTACCGCCCGCGGTACTTAACACCATCACTCAGGCTAGAGCACCCTCTACGAGGCATGCCTACGCCCTGAAGTGGAGTCTATTCTCTGAGTGGTGCGCTTCTCTCCGAGAAGACCCCCGAACTTGCCAGATTAGCATTGTGTTATCCTTCCTTCAGGATAAGCTGGAGCGTAGGCTGTCACCCTCCACACTGAAGGTTTACGTGGCGGCATCTCCGCTCATCATGACGCGGTGGATGGCAACACGCTCGGGAAGCATGATCTAATCATCCGATTCCTCAGAGGCGCGCGGCGATTAAATCCATCCCGCCCCCCTCTCATGCCCTCTTGGATCTCTCTTTAGTCCTGGTGGCTGCAGAGAGATCTGTTTTAGCCACTCGATTCTGTATTCTGTCATTATGACAGCTCTGCTGATCGCATTGGCGCCATTCAAGAGAGTTGGGGATCTGGAGGCATTTTCGGTCAGCGAATCGTGCCTTGAATTCGGGCCGGGTTACTCTCACGTTGTCCTGAGACCCCGACCTGGCTATGTGCCCAAGGTTCCTACCACCCCATTTATAGATCAGGTGGTGAACCTGCAAGCGCTGCCTGCGGAGGAGGCAGGCTCAGCCCACTCACTGCTTTGTCCCGTTCGCGCTTTGCGCCTTTACGTGGAACGAACGCAAAATGTAAGATCATGTGAACAGCTCTTTATCTGTTATGGTGGCCGGCAGAAGGGAAGTGCCGTGTCAAAACAGAGGTTGGCCCACTGGTTAGTTGATGCCATCGCCCTTGCTTATCAATGCCAGGGCGAGCCGCGCCCTCCTAACGTGAGAGCGCACTCCACTAGAGGTGTCGCTTCCTCATTGGCGTTAGCACGCGGCGCCTCTCTCACAGATATCTGCAGAGCTGCGGGTTGGGCGACACCTAACACATTTGCGAGGTTTTATAACCTCCAAGTGGAGCCGTTTTTTCCCGGTTATTGGGGAATCCCAATCAATCGGGGGAAAATTAAGCTCGGTGTCACAAACGCTTGCTGCGCCAGGCTCCCTAAACCGGAGATGCGTGCGCTTTTTCCTATTCTACTAGTAAGTTTCCCTTCTCAGGCGAACCCTAGAGAATTCCTCCGAGGCCCCCAGCATCGACTCAGCGGAGGAGTCGAGTGCATGGCTCAGTGTGCGGTTGGTATGCCCATTAGGTCTACACGCATATTGAGGATCGGTGCCAGCTATGTGCATCCCCATTTGGTGATGTCATATGCATTATTACCACGGTGTGTTCTCCCTTATTAGGCGGTCCCGTGTCTTCCCTAAACCGCTAACCAGCTTATCATATGTAGCACTCCCCCTCATTAGGGCTAGTCCATATGTCTCCTTACCATCAGGTCTCCCCTTTTAGGGTAGCAGGTGGTCTCCGCTGCGTCCTCCCCCTTCGGGGACTGGCACGCTTTCCCAACGTACTGTCGTATTTCCAAAATCCCTAGTCTATATTAGCTAGGTAAAAGCACACTTACGACCCCCGATTTAAAACTTTTATTCCCATGTAATGGTAATATGTTGGGCCTAGGGGTCGTTGGAAGGTTGCGCTCTTGGTGATGTCAGTGCTCTCACGCTTTGGCTTGGCAAACTACACATCAGGGACGCGACAGGCTTAGCTGCTGTGGCGCTTTCCATACAGTCTCCCAAAAGTCTGTTTAATAACAGACACACGTTGAAGTTCCCATATGAAGGGGAACGTCCTGGTTACGTACGTAACCCACGTTCCCCGAATAGGGAACGGAGACGTGTGTCTCCACTGCCACAGCACCTGAGTCTCCAGCTGGGAGCTGAGCGATCGGCTCTTCAGCAGGCAAATTCTGATGAGCTGGCTCCAGCAGCCGACTGATATAGCCCTAATTGGCTCATCAGTTTCAGCTGTGGAGCTAAGCTCCGCCAATTCAATTGGCATTTCATTGGCCCGTTTTCTTATCTTCAGATGTGATTGGTCGTCTAAAGCACTCCCAAAAGTCTGTTTAATAACAGACACACGTCTCCGTTCCCTATTCGGGGAACGTGGGTTACGTACGTAACCAGGACGTATTCTGCTACATAGCCGTATCGGCCATTCCTCTCTGTCTCGTGCTGAACCCAGTCGACCAATCACAACAAACCGGGTCTTCAGACCAATCAGCACAGATTAGCCTCACGCAAAGGAGGGGTTCTGTAACAAATGAATTGCGGATCAAACCATATGGGAGTCATTGGCATAATTAGGTAAAAATAAATGCATAGAAGAAAGTGTTTTTTGACCTTGCATGCAAATCAGCCTGTTGTTGGAGACCTCCAAACCAAAATATCACATTTTATAATGCAAAATAGGGGCTCTCTAAAATAAAATAATAACATGTCTGTTAATGTGTATTTATTCAAACAATTAATATCATTCATTCATTCATTGCACATATTACATTTTAATAATTCATACCATTAACTACAACTATACTTATAGATATATAGTGTATATGGAATAAGGTAAACCATTTTTTTAAAGATGTAATTGTTCTAAACACTTCAACACAAATAAAAATAGTTTTGTCATTGCAGCAGTTTCTGTTGGAGACAATGGATTTGCTATGCAACCGGTATTTTACATCATCCTTCACCCAAAAGCCAATGGTATAATATAGTTGTACTGTTTTTTAGGCGAGCGTGAACCAGCCACAATCATTTAAAAATATCAAAATGCAAATGTAGGGACTCAAAATGTCAATAAACTCCTATGGATATGCCAGGTTGCCAGTTTCATACACAGCCCCTCTGACTCTCTGGCTCTCTTGTGATTGTGTGCATGTGGGTGGGAGTCAGGGGTTTAATTTTGTTGTGCCTCTGTGAGTTCTTCAGATACAGTGCTGACAGTTGTGTTTGGAGGCTTAAATTACAGTTGCTGAAGTGAGTTCGCAGCAGGAAGGTGGTTTTCAATTCAAGCCTTCGTTAGATAATGCTCAACACGAGGATTTGTGGAAAGGGGCTTTTAAAATGATCCCACTGACTCCATGCATATGAAACAAGCAGTAAACAAAACACCCCATAAGCCTTAAAAAATGAAATCACACAATGACATGAAGAGCGACTCTGAAATCACACAGTTAGAGATGAGAAAGTGTTTTGTAAAGCGTCAAGAGGAAGGCTGACTCCGAGTAACCCCGCATTTCTTGATCTTTTGCGTTTGTTGTGGCGTGTGGATGCGAAATGTGCCACAATACAGGCGGACAGAGGGAGTCTAAGTGCCAGGCTTGTGGCCTACAGTGCATTGATCCACATTTAGTGCTCAAGCTCTTAGTAGACGCTCAGCCCATTGAGGAAAGCTTCATATTGTCCTTGCTCCGCTGTTATATTTTCCAAGCCCTGTCCCACTTCTCCTACACAGATCTACAGGGGCCCCGTCGAAGAGGCCAGACTTTGCATTTAACAAGCCACTCAGCCTGGCTTTGTTCTGGAAAAACAGCCACACTTAAGCCATTTTCAGCCCTCGCTCTCTCTCTTTTCAGCGGGCCGGAATGGCTTCTTTTTTCAGGCAATTACCTGGACTGCCTATCAGCTGGCGGTAATGGAGCAGGGTTCTTTGCTGATTAAAACATGGGGGGATGAGATGCTGTCAGGTGATGCATTAAAGATCTCAGTAGGGATGTACTGAATAAGTGTTAAAGGTGTGCGTGTGCCCGTGTGCAAGCAGGGCCATGTGTCAGATCCGTCTGGTGCTTCTTTTAATGAAAGAAATGGGGGAGTAACGTTGTTCCAAACATCGCTTTTAAAATAAAAGTGACAGGATGCAGAAGATCATTTTTGGGTTTCTTAAACAAACTTTAGGCAGAAAGTTCTTCAGAGATATTGGAGAGAAACGTGGATCTCAACATTACTTTTACAGTGATGCATCAGAATAAACTTTTTGTTCCTCAAATAAACATTTACGCTTACATAATGTAGCCCCAAAAATGGAAAAGTGTTTCCCTTCACATTTACAAAGTGATCTGCATTTAAACAAGCATGAAAAATACTCAAAACGCTGTGCTATGTAGAGTGCTCAGCATATATAAGCACGTCTTTTAAATTCAGATTTTTAACAGGAAGCAATAGTTTGTTTTCACATGATGTCATTGATGACACGCGAGACTCACATGGAGGGACACGCGAGACTCAGATGGATAGGAATCACTATCAGAACATCAGAATGTTTCTGTTTTATGTTGTTTATAATTGTTTAAATCGGTCAAAATAAGAAATGCCGAACAACTTTAACAGACTGTTCAAGAAACTGGCTGAAAAACTGAAGAGAAGGCATCTTGTAATAAACATTCATTCAATACATGTGTACAAACATTTTTTTAAACACGATGATTTGTTTAACCAAACTAATAACTATGTGTATTGTATGTTAATGTGTTATATAAAATCAGATGCAAACACCACACTTATACAAAATCCAAGAGAATATAAATAAAGTACCCTGCCATGTAATCACCGCAATGAAATTTCTGAATTGTTTTGAAATAATCCAAGTCTTTACTGGCGTTTTGGCGGAATAAACAACCGTAACCACAGCAACAATATAAGTACTACGACAGTTTAATTCAATTATCTAGAGTATGCTTCCAAACACTAGTATTTTTCATGTAACATAATAGCTTGGACAGTATCCACCGCCTAGATGACAGGAAAATATATTTGAGTTCAGTAGAAAACTAGACATTCTTCATGATATAAGGATAATGACCAACTTGTGTGGTGATTTTCTATTTATATCTCCTATGAATGGCAAAAATACAGACTTTCCTCTATGTCTCCCATTCAGTTTTTACTTCCTGCCCTCCATCTAAATTTCGTGCATCACCAGAACCACGTGATTGAAAACAACCTATACAATATTATATTTGTGCATATACATTAGATTAGTCAGTACTGAAGCCAAATCTGGAGCTTATCTAACAAAATAACTTACGATAAAGGTCCAAAAACTAGTACACCCAAATTTATTCATTCATTTATTTTATTTTCGGCTAAGTCCCTTTATTAATCAGGGGTCGCCACAGCGGATTGAACCGCCAACTTATCCAGCATATGTTTTTACGCATTGGATGCCCTTCCAGCTCTCAAACACTATGGACAATTTAGCGTACCCAATTCAACTGTACCACATGTCTTTGGACTGTGGGGAAAACCGGAGCACCCGGAGGAAACCAACGCGATCACAGGGAGAACATGCAAACTCCACACAGAAATGCCAACTGACCCAGCCGAGGCTCGAACCAGCGGCCTTCTTGCTGTGAGTTTAACGTGCTACCCACTGCGCCACCGTGATGCCCCACCCAAATTTATATGTTAGAGAAAAATATTGAATACAAATTTTTAAAAATGAGGAAAAATCAAGAGAAGCAAAAAATAATAATTATTTAGGTTGTCATTTTTTTTGCAATATTTTGCCTGAATTTAATTGTATTAACTTTCAATTTCTAAATATGTTTTGTTTAAATACATTGTCTTTATTCTCTGAGAAATGGATAAAAATGTTCAAAATGGGGTCTACTCATTTATGCTGAGCACTGTATGCCAGGCCAGTATTTGGCACTATCACCTTGTTTGTAAACAGTAGGGAAGTGACGATGATGTAAGATGTGTTGGTTGTAATGTGAAGTAAAATCACACTTTGCTGATGAAGCGTTACGAAACATTTACTGTATGCAACAAAAACACTGCCACGTACTCTGCCATTGTTGCTTATGTTTGTTTGTGATTACCTTTAGTTTGCACGCGGATGACATCATAGTTTTCAGACTCTCGTTTCTGGGTGTTTACGCTAACTTGACAACAGCAGCAACTTTCACTTTGTAACGTATTCACATTTATGCATTTCAGTTCCAAAAATGCAGTTGGTGGGTGAAGGAATATATAAAAACTTTTATGTTTTTGGCTGAAAACCTATTCTTGTAAACAGCCCATAAATAACCCTTTCCCCACTGTAAAGAACCTTTAGTGGAATGAAATAGTTCTATTGATGTTAAAGCCCCTTTGTAGGTGCCATTAAAGAACCTTTATTTTTAGGGGGGAATGCATTTTTTATGTTTACAGCTCTTCTAGTCTCTGTTCTTTTATTCTCTGGAAATGATAGTCCAGAGTCCTTAGTCCAGAGTCATGTCGACAAAAAGACAGAACTAAAGATGTGAGGTTTTTTTTTTCAAGTGCTTGGTTTGAATGAGAGCTATGTGCCTGTTTAATGCATAGGTTTTCTGATTGAAGCTAAACATAAGTCCATTGGCAGGTTTCTTTTACTGGTTTTAGATAGTATACAAATAAAATTTGTTAAAAAATTTAAGATTAGCTATATATATATATATATATATATATATATATATATATATATATATATATATATATATATTATAAGTGGGCGTAGATTAATTTTTTTTTAATCTAGATTAAAACGGCTCATTTGAATTCTGCTAATTCTACCCAAATAATAAGTCTTTGAGAACGGGTTTCTCAAGCCAGGTGACGCATTAGACCAGGGACTCATCTCCTGTTTCCAAAATGCATCACAAACTGCTTGAGAAACTGTTCTACTATGAAAATTGGTGATGAAAATAAATTGTGTTCATTAAGCTGTAGTTGTGTTTACTAACTGTTAGTAACTACATAACCTCCAAACAGCGATTTTTGATTACCTTAATCCGACTAAAGTCATAACTGATCTAAACAGATATGGAATTAAGACATGTGGAGTATGCATATATTAGTGGCATTATTGAAGTAAACACCGCAATCAGTAAACATTGTCATGTTCATCGTTAAGATCCACACACACACGGCTGTCAGTAAAGGACCGCACACACTCACACAATGCGAAATGCGGAAGTTTTTTTTCTTTCCATCGGCGTGTGTAAGTAAATTTCATAACACACTCTGTGATGTGGCTGTATATCATCACTGGTGGGACATACTAGCCGTATATATATATATATATATATATATATATATATATATATATATATATATATATATATATATATATATATTTATATATATATATCATCACTGGTGGGACACACTAGCCTTGTAATAGCCGTATACCTGTATATATATATATATATTTCTTGTTTTCTTTTTTCTTTTTTTCTTCTTTGACATTAAGCAAAGCACAACTAAAAGCTTTGGGTTCATTTGTTTCAAAAGTCCAGTCCTGACATACTGTACAGTTAAAGTACCAGCAGTAAACAGTAATAAGATTCAGGAAGTGAGCTGAACATACACGATCCAAAGATACCAATTTATGATTGTTTGTGAATGTTGCCGTTGGAAACTCCCAGCTTTCAGCAGCTTTAAAGCTCCAGCGATAGCCTTTCAATAATGCATGATCTCATGACTCCTGCCTTTTTCTCAAGGACAGCTCAGCCATTTTGATTCCACATCACGTTGCTCTGAACATAAAGTCTAACGACACAGGCCATTTATAATGTATACGCGAGATCTATTTAGATACGTCTTAAAAGCTGTGCTCTTGCAGACAATTGGTCAAATCTAGAGTGTTTTGCATTCTCACGCTGTAGCACAGGCTTCGTCAGAGTGTTTGCTCCTGCTTGTATCTGTTGTCATGCTTTGATGCATGTTTTAAGAGGAGCAGTGTTTTTTTTTTTCGCGGTAAAGAGCATTTTGAGACAGAGTCAGAGGAAATGGGATGCGGCTTTTCACAGACTACAGAAACGATCGCAGCACTCATCTCAGACCTGACGGTGTCTCTTTTACTTTAGAGTGATCTCATCCAAATACAACCTATCTGACTCAGGCGTCACAGTTTCTCCTAAAATGACTCGACTGCTGTTTGTTTACCAACAGCCTGATGTCTGCTCAACTGCTCAAGCTCAAAAAAGAAAAGAAAGAAAGGAAAGAAATAAACAAACAAAATGCTGCTTTCATCAAAAAGGTCCGTGAAGCCATCTGTTAAACTTTGTTGTTACAGTTACTCAAAGTACTGACCTTATGAAGGTAAGACATTTATTAAAAAGAAATTAAAGAATTTAAGTTTACCAGACATCAGACAAGAAAAATGACCAAAAAATTTACTAAATTAATACAAATATTGTCTGAACCCTAAAAATATAATAATAATAATAATAATAATAATAATAATAATAATAATAATAATGATATATTGTTATTAATAGAATATGATGAGGAACTTTTTTAATCTTCAGTGTCACAGTCAGAACTGCATCCTACTTGAAGTCTCAGAAAACGCTATGTTGTCAGAATTATTAGCCCTCTGTTTTTTTCCCCAATCACTGTTTAACGGAGAGAAGATTTTTTCAACACATTTCCAAACATATTTTAATAACTCATCTCAAATAACTGATTTATTTTATCTTTGCCATGATGACAGTAAATAATATTTTACTAGATATATTTCAAGACACTTCTATACAGCTTAAAGTGACATTTAAAGGCTTAACTGGGTTAATTAGGTTAACTATTAAGCAAGTTATTGTATAACGATGATTTCTTCTGTAGACTATAAAACAAAAATATAGCTTTAAAGGGGCCAATAATTTTGACCTTAAAATGACTTTTAAAAAGTTTTTAAAATATTTTATTCTAGCCAAAATAAAACAAATAAGACTTTCGCCAGAAGAAAAAATATTATTAGACATACTGTGAAAATTGTCATGCTCTGTTAATCATTTGGGAAATATTTTTAAAAGAACAAAAATCTAAGTAGGTCTAATAATTCTGACTTCAACTGTGTATGATGAATATATGTTAAAAAAAGAAACCTTCACCCTCATTTAATAACTTTAATAATATTTATTTATTAAGACTAATTTTTTTAACAGTTTTATTTGATTTATCTTAAATCATGCACTCAAAAAAATCTGCTTGTTCAAACTACACTGAAAAAATATTCAAAGATGATTCCTTGGATTCACTAAGAAGTTTTACTACAAAGCTTTTTTTTTTTTTTTAAGTGGTTGTAAACCAATTTATTTGGGCTTAATTTAAACATACAAATTAAGTTGAGCATTGCTGAAATTATATATAAAAATATAATTGTTTGCAGCAATTTTGCACACATCAATTTTTTTTCATTGTAGTTTAAAATGAACCGAAAAAACACAATTATTCTAATGTAACTGAATTATTGTGCTGAGACAACATTAACAAATTGTGTTGGTGTAACTATCTGGGTAGTGGATTTTATAGTTCCCTGTGTACTTTGCGTGAGATTGCATTAAGAGGAGAATACGTTGACAATAAAAGTAATCCTTAAGTGAGGATCGAATAAGTGGAAATGTCATAATTACATCAACATAATATATTTTTGAATCTAGGGTCAGCTGACAATAACAGAGTATTAGAGTTGTATGGTGTAAGATAAACACTCAAATCTTATTGGCAGATTGTGAAAAATATTCTTCAACCAATGGTAAAAGAAAAAGTGCTGATTCCTCCATCTTCTACCTCCTTGAAGTCTCCAAGAAAGAACTCGGAAATTCTAACTTATTTGTGAACTTCATGAGAGTGCAAGTAGTATGCTGTTCTGGATTTATTTAAAATTTTTTGTATATATGTATTTCTATGGTAGCGCTTTACAAAAAGAAGATCGCTGGTTTGAGCTTCGGCTGGGTCAGTTGGCATTTCTGTGTGGAGTGTGCATGTTTTCCCGTGTTGGCGTGGGTTTCCTCCTGGTGCTGCAGTTTCCACCACAGTTTAAAGATGTGCGCTATAGGTGAATAGGGAAAGCTAAACTGTCTATAGCAGGGGTCACCAATCTTGGTCCTGGAGGGCCGGTGTCCCTCCAGGGTTTAGCTCCAGCTTGCCTCAACACACCTGCCTGGATGTTTCAAGTATACCTAGTAAGACTTTGATTAGCTTGCTCAGGTGTGTTTGATTAGGGTTGGAGCTAAAATCTGCAGGACACCGGCCCTCCAGGAACAAGTTTGGTGATCCCTGGTCTATAGTGTATGTGTATGAATGAGAGTGTATGGGTGTTTCCCAGTGGTGGGTTGCAGCTAGAAGGGCATCTGCTGCGTAAAAACATATGCTGGATAAGTTGGCGGGTCATTCCGCTGTGGCGACCCCTGATTAATAAAGGGACTAAGCTGAAAAGAAAAGGAATTAATGAATGAATGAAATTGTCCATAGTGCATATGCGTGAATGAGTGTGTATGGGTGATTCCCAGTGCTGGGTTGCAGCATAATAAATGATTTAATTTATTACTGTTATTATTGTTGTTAACATTTCAATGTGAGTTAAAGAAAAACTGCTTAAAAATATGATCAGAATATCAACTTGCATACTAATTATGCACACACTGCATATTTAAGGTAAAATTGACCCATATTCATTCAACATTCAAGCATTCAACAACAACTGAAGCAGCATACAATATACAAGCTGCAGTCGTATTGTTCAGAAAAAGCTCCTGCTGAGTTAGAGAGGCGTACAAGAGCTTATTCAGCAGGAATGTCCATCGAAATCATCTATAGTGTGCAGCACACCCCAGATCGAAGTCTTCTCTGGGGATCTGTTGCCTTTTTCGAAGAAATCAAGATGCATAACCACCCAGAACACTAGTCTCGCATGCGTATCAATCGAAACAGCACATTCAGCATTTTGCGTCGCTTCTATTAGAATGCAAATCTGCACAAATGACAACATTGTCAGACATTTGAATCTGAGAGCGAAACCATATTAAAGCATCTGTAAGTTATGCGTCGGACAATTCCTGGAAGAGCGATGTTTAGCTAAAGTGCCATTTAGAAGTGTTTATTTGTTTCGAATACTCTTCTCCTTCATGCCTGCGAAAGCTTCAGTGCGGATTAGGGCTAATATATGTTCAGCTTCATCATGTTAGCGTGCAGTTAATGCGTTTAGGCCTCGGTCACATGTTCTTGAGTTTGACCTCCTCGCTATCAATGCAATTATCCTAAATTAATTTTACAAAACATCCTAGCAATTTGCCATGTTGCGGTGCTAAATTGCTCTGACTCACCGGGTCATTATGCATTACATTGAGCTTAGCGAGAAACTTTTTGCGTCATCACAGCTGCCAGTTAATGAACGTCGCAGGTGCAGGTTTTACTATATTAGCATTCAAGTATTTCTTCTTTATTCATCTCTACCTAACACATCACATTTTAGCATGTAATTAAGTGTGTGACACTGACAGAAATAGAACATGTTACTGTGACAAGTGAAAAGGAATCATAATTCTGCCTTTTATAATGAGCAGGACTAACCCATGAACTCTATATACAGTAGCAGAGTCCTATCTATATATAGTGCCTATGGAAGTGCAAGCTTCAGCACGCTGACCAACTGCTGTTAATGCCATCTGTGTGCGTGCCTGAGTGAGTGAGTGAGTGAGAGTGTGTGTGTGTGTGTGTGGGAGAGAGGTTGAGATGCTACAATTAATCCAGACTGAGCAAACTGGATTTTGACATAACTATGACCTTCACATTAATCATGCGTTTACTTCATTACTCGCCAGCTGATCAGTGACAAAAACGGAAGGGACGTCGTGTAAAACGCTCAAAGGCATTGCAAAGTGTTGATGAATGCACCTCTGGATTATTTGATTATATGGCAAGCTGTTTATTATTGCATGAATACATTTTATCAAATAGCATTTGGAGTTTTAATATTGTGTATCATGCACATCATGTAATAAACTTTAAGCAATAGAAAAGTAGCTCTCAGTCTAAATTCTTAGTGATTTTGTGGACCACAAAAGCACTTATAAATAACATTGTTTATTTATTTATTTATATTTATCTATTTTTTTAATTATTTATTTATGGTTAATTTAGCTTTTCTAATTCACCTGTACCACATGTCTTTGAACTTGTGGGGGAAACAGGAGCCCCCGGAGGCAACCCACGCGAACAAGGGGAGAACATGCAAACTTTACACAGAAATGTCAACTGACACAGCCGAGGCTAGAACCAACGACCTTCTTGCTGTGAGACGAACGTGCTACCCACTGCGCTACTGCATCCCCCCCCCAATATACAGTTATTTGATCATTTAATATCTGAAGGTTCAAAAAAATCTAAATAATAAGCCTTTACCTTTAAAAACTAAGTTTAATCTAAGTTTAATTTTTTTTTTTATCTTAGCAATACATATTGCTTAATTTATATAAGTTAATATATTTACATAAAAAAAATGATTAAATATATTTATGGAACCTGATCCTTACTTAATATTTCAATGTTTTTGGGCATAAAAGAAAAATCTATGATTTTAACCCATACAACATATAATTAGTTACTGGCAAAATTATACCTGTGCATGATAAGTGTCACGGATTGGTCAGGCTCTCACGATCCCCACTCACGAAGATCACCATCACCTGACTTCTAATGAGCACACAGCTGCATCACATTCACGAGCACCAGATAAAAGCACAGCACTCCAGTCGCTCATTGTCCGGGCTCGTCTCGACGAAAGCGGACAACTGAGCGACCACTCAGCGTAGTCATCCTCAGCTAAAACAAACGCTTTACTTACCTGTTCTCTTTGTATTCCTCCTAGTCTTCCTGGTCCACCCGAATCGTCCTGTCTTCCAGTCCTTCCAAGTCTGTGTCATCCTCTGTCAGCTGTATCTGGTGTGTGCTGTCCATCCTCGTGTATTCCTGTTACCCAGCCACGGAGGAAAAGACCCCAACATCATTCCTGATCCTCCTGGCTATCCTTCATGTGCTCCTTGTTGTCATTTAATAAACACCCTAACGTTTCCTTACCTCTGTCTCCTGTCCGCTTCATAACAGAAGCCCGGACCTATAACGACGACAACATGAGCACCCCCGATCACTTTCAAGAGCTGGTGGACCAGTTGAAGCGGATTCTACAGCCACCAGCTCCACTTTCCAACGCACCACCAGCACCGAGCACTTCCGCCTCCACAGTTTCTTCTTCGGCCCTTCCTTCCAGTCCCATGGCCCGACCAGCGCCCTACTCAGGCGGAGCGGGGGAGTGCAATGGTTTTCTGTTACAATGTTCCCTCATATTCGAAATGCAACCTTCTCTATATCCCACAGATAAGTCAAAGATCGCCTACATCGTATCACTACTCTCTGGGCCTGCACTTAAATGGGCTGAGACGATCTGGAACCAAGCCGGGCCGGTCATGAATTCCATCACTACCTTCACGGAGTATTTCAAAGAGGTGTTTGGACGTTCTGATGGGGAAGTAGCCGCTGGAGAGCAGCTGTATCATCTAAAGCAAGGTACTCTATCTACACAGGAATATGCTCTCCGGTTTCGCACTCTAGCAGCTGCAAGTGGATGGAATGAGAGATCGTTGTTGACCACGTACCGGCTCGGCTTGGAACCCACTCTCCGAATCCAGCTGGCCACATTAGATGATACTATGGGTCTGGAGAGATTCATCCAACATTCTCTCCGATGTTCCGATCGTCTCCGTTCCTATCAACAGGACACCATCACCCCCCTCGTCTGCACTCCTCCAATCGCCTGAGTCAACAGCCTCTCCAGAACCAGAACCCATGATAATAGAGTCTGGAAGACTGACATCAGCGGAACGACAGAGGAGGCTGACCCGGGGTCTGTGTCTATACTGCGGTGTCAGTGGACACACCCGTATGGAGTGTCCCCTTCGTCCCATTCGGACTTCAGTGAGTGTATTCAGTACGAATATTGAACAATGTAAACCACTTACTACCACCGTACAAATAACTACTGCCTCTATTTCTCTCCTTGTCACAGCCCTCATCGACTCCGGGTCAGCAGGGAACTTCATCTCCCAATCCCTCTGTCGTCAACTCCACCTACGTACTGAGGCGTCCTCGCATATATACCAGATACAACCGATAACCCAGTGCACTCGATCTTCGACCCGTATCCATCGACAATGCGAAGACATCCTTCTTCAAGTGGGGTTGTTACAATCAAGAGAGGATTCAATTTCTGGTTCTGGAGGGTGCAAATATGGACATCATTCTAGGGCGCCCGTGGCTGGTGAAGCACGATCCCATCATCTCTTGGGGCACAGGAGAGATAAAGAAATGGGGATCTGGATGTACACCTACCTGTTTTCCAAATCTCCCTCTTCAAGGTCGGAACCCCCATTTCTTTGTTTACAACATCGGTCGAGAGTCCTCCTGAGAAGCAGTCTATCCACATTCCTAAGGAGTACAGCTCCTTTCATGATGTCTTCTGCCCCAAGAGAGCTTCCCAGCTACCGCCGCATCGGCCATGGGACTGCGCGATCGACCTAGTTCCAGATGCCCAGTTGCCAAGAGGTAGGATCTACCCGCTCTCGCTTCCAGAGAATCAGGCAATGGAAGATTACATAAGGGAGGCTCTGAGTCAGGGTTACATACGTCACTCAAAATCACCAGCCGCCTCAAGCTTCTTCTTTGTGGCCAAGAAGGACGGAGGGCTGCGTCCATGCATCGACTACAGGGTCCTAAATAACGGTACAGTAAAATACCGATATCCCCTTCCTCTGGTACCAGCCGCTTTGGAACAGCTCCGAGAAGCTAAAGTCTTCACTAAATTGGACCTCCGCAGCGCGTATAATCTGATAAGAATACGTGAGGGGGACCAATGGAAGACAGCATTCGTGACCCCTACTGGCCACTATGAATATGAGGTCATGCCTTACGGTCTGGTCAACGCCCCCTCCGTATTCCAAAACTTCATTCATGAAGTCCTCCGGGAGTTTCTTCACCACTTTGTAATAGTGTACATAGATGACATCCTCATTTACTCCCGGAGTGAGGCCGAACATCGCCAACACGTTGCGGAGGTCCTACACACATTGAGAGAACATCACCTCTACCTCAAAGCGGAGAAATGCTCATTCCACCAGAAGTCGATTCATTTCTTGGGATACATCATTGACCAAACCGGTATACGTATGGATGGGAAGAAAATTGAGGCTGTTCTATCCTGGTCAGAACCCACTTCCATTAAGGAGCTCCAGAGGTTTCTTGGGTTTGCTAACTTTTATAGACGGTTTATCAAGGACTACAGCAGGATTACATCACCTCTCACTAATCTCCTCAAGGGTAAACCCAAAGGACTGGAGTGGACCAAAGAAGCAGCCGCAGCCTTCCGCCTTCTTAAGAAGGAGTTCACAAGGGCCCCACTCCTGACTCATCCTGACCCAAATCTTCCTTTCGTGGTGGAAGTGGACGCATCCACCACCGGCGTCGGGGCAGTATTATCCCAACATCATGATACACCGCCCCGACTGCATCCCTGTGCCTATTTCTCTCGGAAGTTGAGCCCGGCGGAGCAGAATTACAGCATAGGAGACAGGGAGCTTCTAGCAATCAAGCTAGCCTTGGAGGAGTGGCGTCACTGGTTGGAGGGAGCCAAACATCCGTTCCAGGTGATCACAGATCACAAAAACCTCCAATATATCAAAGAGGCCAAGAGACTATGTCCACGTCAAGCCAGATGGTCACTTTTCTTCTCACGTTTTGATTTCTCCATTTCCTATCGTCCAGGACCCAAGAATCTAAGAGCAGACGCTCTCTCTCGTTTACACGAGCATCACGATCATGAAGAACTCCCAACGAAGATTCTTCCCGAACACATCTCCATTTGTCCGATCACCTGGAACGCTCCTCCAGTCGTTGCCACTCCGGAAGCCCCTGCTCCGCCGGGATGCCCTCCTCCACTGCTCCTAGAAGAAGGAGCCGTCTACGCAGTGAAGGAGATCTTGCGTTCCCGACGTCGTGGTGGCCAGTTGGAGTACCTGGTGGACTGGGAAGGGTACGGCCCCGAAGAAAGGACATGGGTTCCCAGAGCTGATATTCTCGATCCTAGTCTCATGGTGGAGTTTCATGAGAGCCACCCTGAGTTCCCAGCGCCTAGAGGCAGAGGGAGACCACCACGGCGTCGGAGGTGTCGGCCCTCAGGAGCGGGCCCTGGGGAGGGGGGTACTGTCACGGATTGGTCAGGCTCTCACGATCCCCACTCACGAAGATCACCATCACCTGACTTCTAATGAGCACACAGCTGCATCACATTCACGAGCACCAGATAAAAGCACAGCACTCCAGTCGCTCATTGTCCGGGCTCGTCTCGACGAAAGCGGACAACTGAGCGACCACTCAGCGTAGTCATCCTCAGCTAAAACAAACGCTTTACTTACCTGTTCTCTTTGTATTCCTCCTAGTCTTCCTGGTCCACCCGAATCGTCCTGTCTTCCAGTCCTTCCAAGTCTGTGTCATCCTCTGTCAGCTGTATCTGGTGTGTGCTGTCCATCCTCGTGTATTCCTGTTACCCAGCCACGGAGGAAAAGACCCCAACATCATTCCTGATCCTCCTGGCTATCCTTCATGTGCTCCTTGTTGTCATTTAATAAACACCCTAACGTTTCCTTACCTCTGTCTCCTGTCCGCTTCATAACAATAAGACTGGTAATATGTTTGATAATGTTTGGTAATATGAGTTATATATTTTATAATTTATTATGTTATATTATACATTAATACTCTGCTTATATGTTTTTGGGTCAAAGATGAAGCGTCACATTTTGGCCCCATAAAATAAAAATTATATACTGTATATATATATATATACACACACACATCAAATCTAAATTTGTGACGTGAAATGACAGAATGTGGGTGAATTTAATAAATAGTTAAGCAAAGCAGATTTTTATGTATAAATGAAGAAAAAACTGTCTGTGATTATGCTAAAATTGTGTTAGATAGATAGATAGGTTTTAAATAATTAAATACTAATTCCCTATTAATTTGTAAAACATAATATTTTGCAGGAAACTGTCAACTTGTAAAGATTTATAATTACATTGAATTTGTTAATTATGGCTATAAATGGAAATAATATATCATCAAACAATTCACGTTCTAAACATGACTAGATATAAATATATAATAAAATATAAACACTTATTTTATTGAATAACATTTTAATGGGTCTCTTCTCTAAATTATTGTTCAAAAATGATCATTTTAATTTGCAGGTTAAAGGTTAAAAATCTAAGTTGTATCACACTTTTATTGGGGTGATGCTTAAAAGTGTTGGAATATCTAGCCAATTCCATGCGCGTTCAATAAAAAAGGTCAGGAGAGAGTTTTCTTCAATGTCAAAAATATTAGTAATTAATTAGATACAAATTAATAATTCAAGGACAGAGCTCTGGGTTGCGTTACCCAAATGCAAAGTAAGAATTACATTCAGGAGGTTCGCAACTAACTTATATTTTCCTGACTCCAGCATATATACACAGTTCTGCAGTCCTTTTGGCTGTTGTACCCAGACATACTTCCTCTTTCTGCAACCCCTCTCTGCATACCAGAACTGAACAGTTAAGTGCCTCGTCAATATATTTCACAACTTCTATTAGCATCCAGCTCCTGGTGACATGTCTAGACTTCTCATTAAACAAAAGTCTGGAGCAAGGCCCCCGCACTATATTCTTATTCTGCTGTTTCCCTCTTGTCAGCAGTTCCTTCTAAGAACTATGCAACACAGAAAGAAAGAAAAGGTATGCTTGGTTAATATATGGTATCATACACAAGAAAAAGATTGATTAATCTGTTGTTAGTCTAAACATTTTTTTTCTAACAAAAATAAAGACACAAAAGTAAAAAAAATATATATTTATTTTCCCCTCACAAAAGCCCCTTTAAATAATAAAAGAATAAATATTAATGGCTTTGAACTATTATTATTATTATTAGTAGTAGTAGTATTTGTATTAGTATGATTATTATGCTGTTGTTATGCTTTCCCTTTTCTATAACCCTGTAAAACATATAGTAAACCATACAAAAGGCTATAAATATATAGCATTATATAAGCTGTTCGGGACTCCCCTGCCAGCATTGGCTCTGTGTGTGTCTGAGGTCACATCCATTCAGTGGTTTGTCCAGGTGGATCTACACGTTTCACTCTCTTACATCAAACTGTGTTTATGCCAGTCGCCATCTGCTCTCGCCTTTCCTGCTTTCTCCTCCATCTGCAGACCTTTTATCACTTCCTCATTTGGTCAATTCATTATTTGTGCTTTGTTAATCCCCCCTTAATCTATTTCCCTCATCCTGTTTATTCCATTGAAGACTAAAACATTTAACTTTATGTCTGCAAACTTCAGTGTTCTTTTTTTTCTAATCGGTCTGTTTGAGAAAATGAACTGCAAATGCTGAAACAATGTTATAGCTGGACTGGGTGATATGACAAAACTTTAATATCGCTATAAGTCATCTCGTATCCTATCCTATATAAAACAATATATAATTACATACAGTACTGTATTAAACTTTCTGTAAAAAACAAATAATAGTTTTTAAAAATTAATAGTTGTTAAAAGTTCAGATGCAAAAACATGAAAAAAAGTTGCCGTCTAAACTTTTCTTCTAAAAACTTATATTTTTCTTAGCCTCCAATGTTTGTTTAATTATTTCATTTTTAAAGACAATGCCAAGACCCTCTTCTTTGCCATAAAAGTGTAATTACTGAACGTTCACATGCACAGGAGTCTGAGATAAATGTTAAAAAAATAAATAAATAAATCATTAATATACAGGGCTGTGCACAGTGGGGTGGCCCGGTGGCTAGAGCCACTGCCCCTTTGCCCTCATTGGCTAAGGTGCCCCTCTTGCTCAATCGCCAATATAAATATATATATATATATATATATATATATATATATATATATATATATATATATATATATATATATATATATATATATATAAACACAACAGTTCTGTCTGGTTCTTGAATCTGATTGGTTGATAGCCATGCGATATAATGCAAATAACAGCACTCGTCCGGCCTCTTTACCCTTCACCCTTCTTTGTCTTTCTGTATTACTTTGCCCACATACAGCGACAAGCAACTTTCTACAAGGACTTTCTACAGTTTGACAAATATTGCTACTGTTGGACAACAGAATGACATTTTTAGGCAAGAATGTAGTTGTTTAGATTGCAGAATCACCTGTTTTGTCATCACTTTAGACTCTACAATAGAGAATCATTCAAATAGCTCTAAAGTGATGTTAGTGAATGAGCAACGGCTTCTGCTGTTCTGATGTCAGCTGCAGATGTGAATGAATGGCGGAAGAAAGTAGTTTCTCTTTCAAAAGGGTTTTGAGACTCTCTGTAGAACTGTTGTATAAATGCAATATCACACTCGTAGCATTGCGATGTGGCTGTATATTGTCACTGGTGCCAACGCACGCCTCCTCCAGTGCCAATATACAGCCACATCGCACTGCTACTCCTGTGCTATTGCTCATATATATAAAAACTTAAGTTCTAATTAAATTGAGAAATATGATCACATGTGAATGAATACATTTCTGATACATTATACATTATATATATATATATATATATATATATATATATATATATATATATATATATATATATATATATATATATGTGATCACATTTCTCAATTTAATTAGAACTTAAGTGCAACTGTTTGATAAAAAAATTAAGAAATATAAAATAAATAGTAATAAAATGTAAACACTTTCAAAAACTAACGAATAATGTCCTATATTTAAAATATATATATTGCTAAATAAAACACTAAATGTAAACAATTTACTCTCAACATTGCAACTTTTTATTCATATTTTATAATGGCATAATATTGCTCTCATACAAATTCTGAAAAAGTATTATCGTAAACAATGTATTTTGTAACGCCACAGAATAAACTATAGAGCATAATATGAAACAATAGACTTTTTATTTTGTTAATTTGATATGTATTGCCATACTGCACAACCCTACATGTATTAATAAGTGTGTCTTGTTGATGGAAATATTCAATTCCATAAGCAGTTCTGTTTGTATTCCATGATAAATGTCACAAATTAAATTAGTGAGACCCGACATTACTCTCATTGCATGTACAGTAATAGCTCAACAAATATTAACAGTTATTAGCATACATGAAGACATCCAAAGAAATTCCACCCTGCCATAAACGCTTTAATCTCCTCGTAAGTCATCATAGAGATAAATAAAACCACAATGCAAATACTTTCTCAATATCGATGCCCAAACACTCGACAGCGCCTCATGTCTGGGTTTGCATGATAAGAGGTAATTAGGCAGCGTATGTTTGTGTGCATTTGTGCCGGTTGAGCTCATTTGTATTCATACGTGAAGTGCGCACAGCTATTTTTGTACGTTTGGGTAGACACATCTAGATAAACATGTATGATTGACAGCTTCTAAATTGTAACCTTTTTTTCAGCATATGTTCAGTTTAAGATATGTGCACGTGTTTGCAAATGCTCTGAAGGTCTTTTGGAAGTGGAATTTTTAAAACCCTTTGCGGAGGTTTTACCGTCAAGTCTCAAACTGGGATTGTTACAGGTATGTACTGGTATATGTTTTTACCAATACGAAACTTTTCTCATTTGAATGTCAGATTTATTTTAAAATGTAATCCAAAAGGGATTAATGTATGTAAGGTCATTTGCACTTTTTGTATGGCTGGATTTTTGTAGGCTTTCAGTACTTAAGGGCAAAGGAAAATACCGACGATATTTAATTAGTGTGTACAGTATGTCACTCATTCATCCAATCTAACCAATTCATGGCTTCTGAATATACTTTGGAAATCATGTAGACTAGAATTTGAATGTTTGAAAGACATTATTTGAAAGAAATTATTAGTTGATGATATATTAAATTGATCAAATCTTTATAGTAACACAAAAATAAATATAAATTTTGTTAAATATTAAATAATAATAATATTGGTTCCACTGAATTAAGTTTTACTGGGTGTCTTCTGTAAATCATTGTTTACAAATGTGTCAGGGTAAATTTGCAGGGTAAAAGCAAAGCTGTATTACACTTTCATGGCTTTCATGAAACCAACAAACAAACAAACAAACAAACAAACAAACAAACAAACAAACAGACAGACAGACAGACAGACAGACAGACAAACAAACACATTATTGCTTTGGATTATTATTATTATTATTATTATTATTATTATTATTATTATTATTATTATTATTATTATTATTATCATCATCATCATCATCTATTTATTTATTTATTTATTTATTTATTTATTTATTTATTTATTTATTTATATATTTATTCATTTATTCGTTTGTTTATTTATTTATTTATTTATTTATTTATATATTTATTCATTTATTCGTTTGTTTATTTATTTATTTATTTATTTATTTCACAGTGGTGCATTAAATTCACCAAATGGACCTTTACAATGTATATTTTACACTGTTTAAAAAATGCAGGGTTCCACACAGTTCATTCATGTTGTCTCAACACATATAAATTAAGTTAACTATTAATGATTAAGTGGATTAAACATAAAACAAATAAGTTCGTTCAAAAAAATCTCAAGAATTGTGTTTCAGCTCATTTTAAGTAGTTTGAACAAGAAGAATACATTTTTGAGTGTACAAAATAAACTTTAATAATTGTTAACATGACTGTTTTAAATAAGTGTGTGTGAGTGCGTTTTTTTTACTTTTACTTTTTTACTTAAAAAAATTATAAATTATATATATATATATATATATATATATATATATATCATGGTTTCCAAAAATTTGAGAACAATACAAACAGGTTTCTTAAATAACTCCCTCAGTAATTCTGCCAGAATTCTATCCTAACTTCACACCCCTGGTTGCACTTTTGTTGTAGCAACAAAGGCCAATTGTAAGGCCTGTTCACACCAAGCATAATACATAAATAGAAAACGATAAAAATCGAGTTCTAAAAATTGTCTTGAATGTAAAACCCACAAATAACTACAATATCGTTGGGATCACATGAGAACAATTTTCTTTTTTTTTTTTTTTTTTCTGACAGCCAGTTAGAGTCCATTGAAATATACTATATATATATATATATATATATATATATATATATATATATATATATATATATATATATATATATATATATATATACTTATATATACTTATATATACTTATATATATAATATAGTTGCAGACATCATTTTGGAGAAGCTCACTGCTGACATTAAGCCATTTTTTCAAAGATTATTTAAAGAGAATCACTATATTGTTTATTGTAATTATTATATTATATGTTTGTTATATTTTTTGGATAATAAATAAATATTAATGACTAAAAACTCGTTCTAAATATTTTATTTAGAAAGAATGATTAAAAATAATAATAATAAATGGAACTGTAAGCCAGGCTAGTACATTTAAGTAAAAACATAAAATAACTTTGCATATCCAGTGCTAGATTTAGCATCTTTGTTTTGTCTTCTTTGAAAAATTGTATTCTTTGCTAAATTCAATTGATTAGATTAATAAATTTGATTAGATAGATTACATGAGCTGGATTCACTGGTCAGATGTGCTAGAAGCCTAGCACAGTGAGGACATCTGCTGTTTACGAGAAAGTAATGTGAGATGAAAAGCAAAAACAGATTGTTATTGTTCATCAGGGTGGATGCAAATACATTTACTGTTATATTTATCATGCTTGGTGTGAACTGGCCTTTAGATCTTTTCCTTTAGAAATCATCCTTCAAACACATTTTTATATATTAGCAACACATTAAATCTGTATG